>NW_025765603.1:1380000-1687500 GCF_003918875.1 Haliotis rubra | reverse complement strand
ATTTCTTTACTGCTGGCTCTAAGTTGTATCGTGTGACCTGTGTGAAACTTTTGCTGAGACATTGTTTCATAAGCCGATCGCGAGTATTCATGGACAGCTACATTATTATGCATTATACATTAAGCATGCAGTTTCTGATTCACGGTTGCTGGGCCTGCCAAATAGCCTTGTTATGTGGTGACCTCCTTTAAGCTGACGCGCAGTGGTGTACCGAAAATGCTATCACTAGACCCAACCCACTTATTCATAAGATTTACTTATATACTTAAACCTCATTAACTCGAATATATTCGACTCTTGTTAATGGTTTACTTATATACTTAAACCTCATTACCTCGATTATATTCGACTCTTGTTAATGGCCTTGATATACTGTATATAATGATCCCGAGTTGTCATTTGAATACAAACTATACTGTGGCGACACGTGATCCCAAGCCACGGTGGCATTAACCTGATTCTTGAGAATCTGGGCGCTATTGCTGTCGCAAAACTGAAACGAAACTATTAAATCATGTCAACTCAGTACATACCTTGTTGACACAGTTTAAGGCTTTTTTGGGTTAGTCCAGGCTATTTCCACTGTACGGATGTCATTTTGACCTCTCGCATTCTCTTCCCACAGAGGTTACTTATCATATCTTCCTACGTAACCTCTGTTCTAATACGGCCCTTTCATGGTGTGAGCGTTCAAGACTGGTGATTGGCGGCAAGCAGATTTAGTTGTGTCAAGTCAAATCAAGTTTATTGTATTCAAGGCCTCCGGCCCATATACAAGGAGTTACATACATATACATAATTACAGTACATAATACAATGGCAATTATAATGGTTATTGCTTAGATAACCTATCATTTCTCAAGACAACAGCATGTTTTACAAATAGAGAAAGGTTGCGGATAACAGTTTCGTAAAATCCCCCTAGCGGCAAAAGATTGCAACACGAATTATCTCCCCTTCTTTCTATCCAATCAGAACACGTGTCACATCGACTTAGATTCAACTTGACTAACACAAGCAAATGTGGGGCCACAAATATCCCCCATCTGCCGGGGACTTGTGTTGATATTACACACAAGACGTTTAATGGCTAGCTTGTCCGTTGTCAACGAGGGCGATGGAGACGCCACTGATCCGCCATAACATGACTGAGTTCTGTCTAGAAGAAACGCTTGCGCATCGCGCAGGGGAAGAGGTTTAGTTTTCTCGAAGCATACGGAAGTTACCGAGGCCTTGCGAATGATCACTTTTGAAACAACGTCGATGATTGCACAACTAAATCTGCTTGCCTCCAATCACCAGTCTTGAACGCTCACACCATGAAAGGGCCGTATTAGAACAGAGGTTACGTAGGAAGATATGATAAGTAACCTCTGTGGGAAGAGAATGGTTTAGTTGTAAAATCGGGCAAAAAAAAATCCGAATAGCTGCTAAAAACAATAGATCAGACTATAGATGGCAATTAGGTTGCTCAGCCAGGTGTGACGACGACCCAATCAACTACATTAATTGTAAAGATAAATGTGAAAAAATAACAGGTTTTTAATACATTTTGGGGGTTGAGTCCCATCCGGGATTCGAACCAACAGTGGAAGTCGCAGTGGTTGAGCGGGTTAGGCGGCTGACTTTGTGTGCTGGCGATTCGGTGCCTGAATCTGATAGTTTGGGTTCGAATCCCGGATGTGACTCAACCCAAAAATGTACTAGAATCTGTACTTTACTAAGGACGTGTAACACCAAATATGACATTTTAACAATAGCCCTGGCTCAGCTTCTCAGTTGATTGGTTTAATTTCAAATATACTTCTCTCACCGCCATGTTACTAATAAGTTTGCACCACACTGTCTCTACATGAGGGCTGTTTAGAAGATTGAGAAGATTTGGGTCTAAGGATTATTGCATGTGTTGGCTGCCCGGCTGCTGGTTGCTTGAGCACACTCCCGTGTCACCCACAGGAGTGTCTACTCCTACTAGTTCTCCTTCTTCCACTACGGACCGCCTCCGTGGTGTAGTGGTTAGAGCGTCCGCCCGGAGAGCGGAAGGTCGCGGGTTCGATCCCCGACCGCGTCATACCAAAAGACGTTAAAATATGGTACTTGTTGGTCCCTGCCTGGCGCTCGGCATTAATGGGTACAAGGACTGGTTGGCTCGGAGTCAGTATAATGTGTCTGAGTGGGGTATTCATGCTTCACTGCGGCATGGTATCTCAGTGAGCTAGCACTAAAACCAGCTTCAGTCTGGGCTAGTAAAAGCAGCCGCACATACACATACACACGTTGTCATATGAGCGAAATATTCTCAAGCACGACGTTAAACCAATTTCACCTCACCTCACCTCACCTCACCTCACCTCACCTCACCTCTTCCACTACGGAATAAAATATATTACACAACCCGTATCCTGTGGTTTATTACAGAGCACCACTATTTCATGGCTGCAACATTATTGACTGAGAAAAAGACATGGTGTTTTCTAAAGGTCGCACTATCCTGAAACTTAATATCAATCACAAATTGACTAATTCAGCTTCTATCCAAATAATCCAAAATCGGCTTAGGTAAACGTGCTGTCTGCTTTCAAGCAACATCTTTGTTTTAAGAGAGCATAGAGTTAACATAGACACATGCTCTACGAAATATATCACTGCCACAAGCTAGAAGATAATTCCATCTTAGCTTTAGGATTTGAGTGGCAGCTGCAGGCATTTACAGATAGAGTTGCCTCCCCTGTGTACTGAATCCATTACAAGGCAATAATTAACCTTGGTTTTGTATTGAAATAAATCTGATTAATACAAATGAAAAGTAGTTGATTACTTTTGCACGATTATATGGAAGAGGCTTGTGCGTGGGTTATAAACTCCAGTAAGCATGAGCGCGACCCACTTCAACACACCTTAGCTCTGAAAAGTAAGTGAAATATCTTCAATGTATTTGGTATTTTCGTACAGGCATCTGTGTAACTGGTGTGAACACTTTGTTGTTATAGCTACTCGTGCCTCTGCTAGCCCTCCTAAACCGTCCAGGGGCTGTGGGGTAGCCTAGTGGTTAAAGCGTTCGCTCGTCATACCGAAGACCCGGGTTCCATTCCCCACATGGGTACAATGTGTGAAGCTCATTTCTGGTGTCCCCCGCCGTGATATTGCTAGAATATTGCTAAGAGCGGCATAAAACTAAACTCATTCACTCCATTCTAGCATCATAGCGCTTTGTCAAAACCACTATAGAAAGCAGGAGCATTCACCCAGGTACGTTTACGTTTATGTTCGTTATTTTCACATATGTTTTACGTAAGCGACTGGCGTTGATACGACTTTTTCTTGAAGGAAACGTTTGTTCCACAGAAAGAAACAGCGTCAGGTCGAAACAAGACAAGATAATCGTTTACGAATATCCTGAAGCAAGAACATTGGAGCTGAGAAACTCTGGTTTCTTTGCAGACACGGTGCCCCCTTGAAGCGATAGGGAATGGTTACTTTCGGGAAAAAGCTGATCCCCTTCAAGTGTTGGGGGAAATTGTTACCATTGGAAAAAAAAACCTGTGCCCCTTGAAGCGTGAGGGAAATTGTTACCTTTGGGGAAAAAAAACTGTGTCCCTTGAAGCGTTGGGGGAAATTGTTTCCATGGAAAAAACTGTGCCCCATGAAACGTTGGGGGAAATTGTTATCATTGGAAAAAGAACTGTGTCCCTTGAAGCGTTGGGGGAAATTGTTACCATGGAAAAAAACTGTGCCCCTTGAAGCGTTGGGGTGAATGGTTAACTTTGGAAAATACTGTCCCCTTAAAGCGTGGAGGAAATGGTTATTTTGGGAAAATACTGTCCCCTTAAAGCGAGGAGGAAATGGTTATTTCGGGAAAATACTGTCCCCTTAAAGCGTGGAGGAAATGGTTATTTTGGGAAAATACTGTCTCCTTAAAGTGCGGAGGAAATGGTTATTTTGGGAAAATACTGTCTCCTTAAAGTGCGGAGGAAATGGTTATTTGGGGAAAATACTGTCTCCTTAAAGCGAGGAGGAAATGGTTATTTTGGGAAAATACTGTCTCCTTAAAGTGCGGAGGAAATGGTTATTTTGGGAAAATACTGTCTCCTTAAAGTGCGGAGGAAATGGTTATTTTGGGAAAATACTGTCTCCTTAAAGCGAGGAGGAAATGGTTATTTTGTGAAAATACTGTCCCCTTAAAGCGTGGAGGAAATGGTTATTTTGGGAAAATACTGTCCCCTTAAAGCGAGGAGGAAATGGTTATTTTGTGAAAATACTGTCCCCTTAAAGCGAGGAGGAAATGGTTATTTTGTGAAAATACTGTCCCCTTAAAGCGAGGAGGAAATGGTTATTTTGTGAAAATACTGTCCCCTTAAAGCGTGGAGGAAATGGTTATTTTGTGAAAATACTGTCCCCTTAAAGCGAGGAGGAAATGGTTATTTTGTGAAAATACTGTCCCCTTAAAGCGAGGAGGAAATGGTTATTTTGTGAAAATACTGTTCCCTTAAAGCGAGGGAGGAAATGGTTATTTTGTGAAAATACTGTCCCCTTAAAGCGTGGAGGAAATGGTTTTTTGGAAAAATACTGTCCCCTTAAAGCGAGGAGGAAATGGTCATTTTGTGAAAATACTGTCCCCTTAAAGCGAGGA
Source organism: Haliotis rubra (assembly GCF_003918875.1). Taxonomy (NCBI): domain Eukaryota; kingdom Metazoa; phylum Mollusca; class Gastropoda; order Lepetellida; family Haliotidae; genus Haliotis; species Haliotis rubra. The sequence goes on along the minus strand of NW_025765603.1, from coordinate 1,682,870 downwards.
GGAAATGGTTATTTTGTGAAAATACTGTCCCCTTAAAGCGAGGAGGAAATGGTTATTTTGTGAAAATACTGTCCCCTTAAAGCGAGGAGGAAATGGTTATTTTGTGAAAATACTGTCCCCTTAAAGCGAGGAGGAAATGGTTATTTTGTGAAAATACTGTCCCCTTAAAGCGTGGAGGAAATGGGTTTTTTGGGAAAATACTGTCCCCTTAAAGCGAGGAGGAAATGGTCATTTTGTGAAAATACTGTCCCCTTAAAGCGAGGAGGAAATGGTTATTTTGGGAAAATACTGTCCCCTTAAAGCGTGGAGGAAATGTGTACCTTTGAAGAAACAATGTAATTTGAAGCGTCGGGGAAAGAAGTTTCATGGAGAAAATGTGTACGTTTCAGAACACTAGAATCTTAAGTGATTCGTCAGAACCATGGGGACACTTTGTACAAGTACATTAAATCACATAGACAGAACCTAACACTATCATTACTTGCTTCACCTACACATGATACAGGACCTTGAAGTTAAAACATATATCACAGGGAAAATAAACAGTATGAAGCACACTGCCTTGAAAAATAAGTATATATTTGAAAATCAGATTAACAAAACGTTACCACAATATTACAACCTTATTAAACTTCATGTGTATAGTGACCGTATTCCATTAAATTACCGTCGAATAACCATGTCTGGTTTCATATTTAATAACCATCAGGGGGGGGTGTACTTTCTTTTGTCCGTCAGTTTACACCAAAGAGGGCGGTGGGGTAGCCTAGTGGTTAAAGCGTTCGCTCGTCACGCCGAAGAATCCGGGTTCAATTCCCCACATGTTTACAATTTGTGAAGCCCATTTCTTGCGTCCCCCGCCATGATATTGCCGGAATAATGCTAACAGCGGTGTAAAAACTCAACTCACCGAAGAATCTTGCAGTGCTACAATTACATCTTGCCTTACACACACATGGTACTTCGATACCGGCAAGTCTGTTACAAAAACAAGTAGACACTGAACGTTGGGTGAGTGAGTGAGTGAGTGAGTTTAGTTTTACGCCGCACTCAGGAATATTCCAGCTATATGTCTTCAAATATTCAGGTCTGAACCAGAAAATCCAGTGATCAACAGCATGAGCATCGATCTGCGCAATGGGGAACCGATGACATGTGTCAACTAAGTCAGCGAGCCTGACCGCCAAATCCCGTTAGTCGCCTCTTACGACAAGCATGGTTACTGAAGATCAATATTCTAACCCGGACCTTCACGGGTAGAACGTTGGATGAAAATCAACAACCTGGCGTTACGCTTGTGTAAGAATAAGCATATGCATGTGTAAACGAAAGGGTGGAAAGTGTTAATATGACAGCTTTATGTTTCACTAGAACATTGACATTGGCTCCGATCTCTGGCTCCGTCTGTTTAACTTTTTATAACAATACAGTAATGTTGCTCGTCGTCTGTCTTTAACTATGAATATGGATACTGTCTGGATCGCCATGTACCGATTATGAGAGAATACATTCTTTACTAGCAAGTCATGCTTTTTGAGAAAGGGCCGGTGGGGTAGCCAATAGGGCTGTGACGGGTCCAAATTTTCTATCCGGGTACTCCACCCCCTATTTTCCTACCCTAACCCGATACCCTGTCAACAAACTTGTAAGAAATGGCAACATATTCTTCAGCTCAGAGACTAACATTTTGAGTTATCTTAACCATGTATTGTATTCAAAACGGTGACTGTAAATTATGTCTAAATCTTCAAAGACAATACAGCTTTTTAATCATGAAAGAATAAGATTGTTTAATCCATTAGTCACATGATCATAACGGGTACCCGGGTCCAACTCATTACACATCCGTCCCAGCACTAGTGGCCACGTTATCGAAGCGTTCGTGGTCCAGCAAGCTCATGTAAGCTATTGTAAGTAGTGCTCTTCACCAACTTCCACCAACACAACCACTACCACCAAATCCGCCATTTCTCAAAGGCCAGCCCGTGTAAACCATTGTAGTGCTCTACGGCCACCAGCACCACCAAATTTCCAAAGTCAGTTCATGTAAGCCATTGCAGTTCTCTACCCAAGAGTTGCGTCCATTAGCAGGAAAGATTCTGATATATACTTTGATGCCAGATTTTTGCACTATCCCTTTTCATAGCGTTAAGAACCCGTAAGTGACAGTATATACCCTAATGCCATTTATTCATAACGTTAAGAGCTCGTTAGTGACAGTATATACCTTGATGCCAGATTTTTGCACTATCCTTTTTGTAGCGTTAAGAACCCGTTAGTGAGAGTATATACCGTGATGCCAGATTTTTGCACTATCCCTTTTCATAGCGTTAAGAACCCGTAAGTGACAGTATATACCCTAATGCCATTTATTCATAACGTTAAGACCCCGTTAGTGACAGTATATACCGTGATGCCAGATTTTTGCACTATCCTTTTTGATGGTGTTAAGACCCCGTTAGTGAGAGTATATACCTTCATGCCAGATTGTTGCACTATCCTTTTTTATAGCGTTAAGACGCCGCTAGTGACAGTATATACCTTGATGCCAGATTTTTGCACTATCCTTTTTGATGGTGTTAAGACCCCGTTAGTGAGAGTATATACCTTGAAGCCAGATTTTTGCACTATCCTTTTTTATAGCGTTAAGACGCCGCTAGTGACAGTATATACCTTGATGCCAGATTTTTGCACTATCCTCTTTCATAGCGTTAAGAACCCGTAAATGACTGTATATACCCTAATGTCAGCTTTTTGCACTATCGTTTATTTATAATGTTAAGAGCCCGTTAGTGACAGTATATACCTTGATGCCAGATTATTGCGTTACATGCCCATGTCGGCATGAGAAGCATCGTTTAATGCAGTCACGATTTAATGACAGACATCGACCAGGTCAGTGGGTCTGACCACTAAATCACGTGAAATGATAAACGCCTTTTTCCGTAATAGTGTCATAACTGGCCACAACCTGATAAAAAACATACTTGCAAATCACCAATAGTGATGAGATGTCCAACATGTCGACAAACTGGTACTATATTTTGACTTGTTCCTTGAGGTAGCTATTCTGACTTATGGGTAGGTATTTCCTTTTGTCAGATCTCGGTCAGTGAGGAAACTCAGGCGTGGCGTGAACGATAATAGCAGCACCTGAACGCACAATCGATGAAACGAACTGCTCGACCGGGGTGACCTGAATTCTAGACCTGTTACTATTTTTAGATGTGGCTCGCAGAACAGTAGATTTTAGCAGGTTGTGACATGGAGAAATGGATACGGGTGGCGTATGATTCAAACAAGTAGGATAAAATCATCACACTGGGAAACGTGTTTGTGTGCTCCTGACTGCACGTGTTACTAGCCTGGTTCCCGCCACCCCATGCGTGTCGTTTACTTGCGCAACAGCTCATATTGCGATATTAGAGACGAGACCCAGGTTAAGTGGAGGCCTACACCTTGTCCTTCAGACCCATTGAAAATGTTTCTCTTTGGTCGACACTTAGCTCAGAATATCATTCATAATTGGGGGACACATACTCACCACACCCTCTGCAACATCTGCAACTCCGACATCCACGGAAGTCAGCTGGCTGAGGTGTTGCTAGTTGCTCCAAGGCTGTACTGAAGGCTAAGCCCATGGATGTAATTCTATCCTTTGATTAAAGAAGAAAGTCTAGATAAGCGGACAGTACATCTAAGGAAGCCAGTCTGTAGAGATTATAATTTTTTTTAGAAATTATCATATAAACAATTAATCATTACCTTAGAGACTAGTGCAAGTCTAAGGTGTTGCTATCTCCGTCGGTATTACTGACCTGGAGTGAGTTTAGTTTTACGCCGCTTTTAGCAATATTCCAGCAACATCACGGCGGGGGACACCAGAAATTGGCTTCACTCATTGTACCCATGTGGGGAATCGAACCGGGTCTTCAGCGTGACGAGCGAACGCTTGAACCACTAGGCTTCCCCACCGCCCCTCCTGGCCTGGAACCTCTGGGTCGAAAACAGAAGGTGCAGTGACTGCCACGGCCAATCTGGCTTTTGTTGAGACTGTGAGGTTGGGGATGTTGACTCTGACAGGAGTGGAAGGTGCTTAATCTGGTACGACGAAGACGCAAGTTCCGCCGGAAGGGTAGCAATCTGGTTCCACAGAGTAGCAGCATGGGTTATGTACTCTCTGTAACTTCGTGGAAACGATTTTGTTCATTGTTTAACGCTCATATTCCAGCTTTGAGGACAGTTTGTAAATAATCGAGTCTGGACCAGACAATCAAGTGAGACATGAGCAACGATGTACGCAATTTGGATACTATGACATTCATCAACCAAGTCGGCGAGACTGACCACCCGATCCCGGATTCAAAGGCGCGTGTTCATGATCACTATCGTTAGTGAATAGCATGGTTTACAGAAGATCAATTCTAAACCGGATCTTCATAGGTATTGTGCAAACGACAGTGGTTGGTGAAGACTGACTGACTGACTGACTGACTGGCTGAGTTTGGTTTTACGCCGCTTTTAGCAATATTCCAGCAACATCACGGCGGGGGACACCAGAAATGGGCTTCACACATTGTACCCATGTGGGGATTCGAACCCGGGTCTTGGGCGTGACGAGCCAACGCTTTAACCACTTGGCTACCCCACCGCCCCGGTTGGTGAAGAGTAGTGGATTGTTTCATCACATGTTGCAGAGGATTGATAAGTGGTTACCAGACTAGTGCACGTGTCCTTTGGACCGACATTTGTCTTTACGGAACGGTAAAGTCCAGTATTTCGATATCCATTGTATCGAATCTCAATAATCTGCGGCATGTAAAGGATTTTAACAATTCCTCCGGTCCTTGGGGCGGATGTATTTGTCCAGAAATGACTTTTCCACCTCGTCAAACTTGACAAGTTTGTGAATACTCTTTAAACAAGATGTAAGCCTCCTAAAAGAACAGTGGAAAATGTGAACTAGTTGCACGTAAGTCCATATTTTAATAAAAGCAGGCTCAAATTTCTTTAGCTTCCCAGAGTTCTAAAGCTGTGATGGCTATAAACAGATATCAGAGGACACTTGGTCATATTCCTTGTAAAGATTTGTTCAAAATATTTGACAGTATCGTTACTCCTATCCTGTGCTATGGCTCTGAAATTTGGGGATTTAATTACAGCAAAATAATTGAAGATGTTCATGTGAAAATGTGCAAATCTTTTCTCAAAGTGTCAAAGAATACATGTAATGTAATGGTGCTAGGTGAGTGTGGTAGAGCTCCACTGCAGCTTACATATATGACAAGAGCTGTCAAGTACTGGTGTAGGCTGATACAAATGGGCCCTGAGAGACTACCCCACCAGTGCTACAGGATGCTCACTGCCCTTGATGACATGGGACGCACCACTTATGCTACTAATATTAAAAATATTTTATTCAGATTTGGATTTGGATATACATGGATTTCCCAAGATGTTGGAGACAAAAATATTTTCTTATCAATGTTTAAGCAGAGACTATTTGACAATCTACAACAAACCTGGAGTGTAAATGTTAATAACCTATCTGACTCTTATTCATATAAACAATATAAATCCCTACTGACTGTTGAATACTATCTGAACTCATCACTTCCATCTCGCCTACAAATGATCTTATCACGCTTCAGATGCAGTAACTTTAGAATAGCTGTCAACACTGGAAGACATCAAGCTACACTATATGAAGAAAGACTCTGTCCTCTCTGTTTATCCCAAAAAAAGTATTTTATTGAAAATGAATATCATGTACTTCTAATTTGTGAAGCTTATAGTTATTTCCGTAATACACTTATTGGTAAATACATCAATACTACCTCTCAACATAACTTTAATTCTATAATCGCTTCTCATAATTATGATATTTTGCATAACACTTCAATCTTTTTATTCAAAGCACAACAAATAAGGCAAAGAAATATATAATATATTCATATCATGCATTTGTACTGTTTTATGCTATCAAATGTATGTAAATATGTATTATGCGCAGGGATATTTTGTAACCCTATATTGTCTGTATTTTGGGCCAAAGGCCTTATACTGAATAAATCTGTCTGTCTGTCTAAAAGCAGAATAAAGGAATCGGCCAAGCCTTTCTGCACCAAGAAGGGCCTGCTTGGAACACAGCTACCTGTACTCTTGCAGTTCCCGGGGCACCATACCTAGCCTGACTTTAGACCTTACTCTGCAACCCGCATTGTAAGAGGCGAGTAACGGGATCGCCGCTGACTTGGGTGACACGTCATCATATCCCAAATGTGTAGATCGATGCTCATGCTGTTGATCACTGGATTGTCTGGTGTTGACTCGATTGTATAGATGGACTATTGCTGAGTGCGGTGTTAAACAACAAACAAACAAGCGTTTGAATCGTTTTGGCCAATCCCTGTGAAGATGACCCAGCATTTACTCATTCCTGGATGATTTGTGTTGTATACCTCATGCCTTCATGTATTAATACAAAAGTACAAAATCTCATTTCAAGGTTTATTCATTCCATTGTTATAGTATATTACACTGACATTGCAGCTAACTATAGTTAGTGAACTGTCACAAGTTTGAGCTAAAACATGATAGAAAATGTCAAATGGATGCCAAATTTACATGTTTATACAGGACGGATTAGAACATACTGATGCAAAAATATGAGCCAATAAACAGTTATTGTAAATGACATGCCCAGGGCCTCATGAAAACATTAAACACCTGGGATACGAGCATGAGTGAAGACATTAAAGCCTCAACAGTGCTAGAGGGTATTGTGGGCATTATCAGGGTTATATCACACCACCTCATTGTTAACATAGTGACAACCAGCCAGTGCTTGCAACACTAAGTTAGTTATACCCTGGGTTAATGTGGGAGAAAAAGCATAAAAGTGAAATATGGATTCTTGGAAAACATAAAATAGTGAATGGCAAGTGTAAGAGTTACTTCCCTTGCAATTTTGAGCTTCTTTGAAAGAGATTTTATCTATGAAATCAGTCAACCCTATCCAAAAAGGATAACTGTCTTATTTATTTCAGTTTTGTGCAGTAACATAAGAACTGCGTGCTGCCAGGCAATAGAAAATAATATTGCATAAGTAATCTTTTCTAATATAGATGGACAAGACAAATTGATTGTGTGTTTGGCTTGGAGTTAGTGAGTTTAGTTTTACACCGCTTTTAGCAATATTCCAGCAATATCACAGCAGGGGACACAAGAAATGGGGGTCACACAATGAACCCATGTAGGGAATCGAACCCTGGCCTCCGGCATGACGAGCAAACACTTTAACACTTTAACCACTAGGCTACCCCACTGCTTAGAACCTATTTCAGTTATACCACAGGTATCTGTTCCATGTGGAAAACCCGTTTCATTTATTAACCATCAGTCAAGCTAAGGTGATGACAAACCAAGAAACAGATTCACTGCAAATGGAGGATTCAAACCCATGATCACATGATGGCCACTCGTCCACTTAGCCATCAATCATTGGCAATCAACTGACCACAAATACACAAAAGACTAAGAACACTGGCAGTTGCGACATTCTTTGCTGGAAGCTTAACAATTGTTTATCATACTGGCAAACAGAGGATATGGTCAAATTTACTAGTTCAGCATTTTTAGCATAGCTTTTAAGTAACAGCTGAGATCCTGGCACTGTTAAGGGAGGCAACCCTGCATAATGAGAGAGATTATCAATGCACTATATATTTTATTGTAAATGAATATTTTTATTGACTTGTAAAATATTTTATCTACTGACCATTCAATAAAAATAATAAATACCGGAAAATTATAGTTCCTGCTGAGGCCACTAAATACATAAGGGGTACTGTAATATTTTGAACAATGACTCGTATGTCATTTACAATAACTGCATTTGTTCATGAGCCAAACAAGTTGAATTATGAATGCAATACATATCTTGATCTCAAATAAGCAGTACTGTCTAAAATGTACTGCCAATAAAAAACAAACAAAATAACAACAAACGTTGATATATAATATTTCTCTATGCATGTTATATTAGTGACCTTGACTTGAGAGATGTGGGATTATGACAATGGACAATTCATATGAAACAATGAAACAATGTGTAAATAATTATAAAATCATCATTAAAATTACAAAATTCTCTTTTAATATCTATAAATGTGGATGGTTTAAATATGGACGGACAAATATTGTCAAAAACACAAAATATCCATTGCATCTTAATTCTGATATCTTTGATAATAATTAGAATTTAAGAGCACTTGGAGAACAAAATAATCACAATGAAACAAATGACAAAAATTCCCTTTTTCCTAATATAGCTGAATTCCACAGCCAATTTCAACAAGGCCTGACTTATTGCAAACGCACCTCTGAGCCAAACTTTAGGAATATAACCAGTTCATAGTCACGAACACACTGCTGAACTTTTGAGCGGAATCAAGCTAATTATTTTGAGAGGACATCATCACAGCATGGAGAATGAGTGAGTGAGTTTAGTTTTTACGCCGCTTTTAGCAATATTCCAGCAATATCACGGCCGGGGACACCAGAAATGGGCTTCACACATTGCACCCATGTGAGGAATCGAACCCAAGTCTTCCGCGTGACCAGCAAACACTTTAACCACTAGGCTACCCCACCGCCAATAGGGAGAATCATAACTCTCATTGTGGAAAAGTCCTGCATGGTTACCCTTTCCATTAGATCCTAAAGAATTAATTAAAAATAAGAGTGATCTGGCAGGTCTAGAATACCCTGAAACATATCATTATTCAGAGCTCCATTTAGATCATATTTTGAACTTTCAAGATATACATTTTTAGATAAGATTTATAAAACACTGTATTTCTGGAACTTATGTAAGTCCATGGTTTGTAACTTGACATCCCTATCGAAAGTTGAGTAGTGTGTTGTTTTACTAAAGATACTGCGTGAGAAGAAAATTCCGGCCTTCTAGAGTTACCCATCAAGTCTGAAAGCACTAACAAAGGCTCATAAAGCAGAGATATATACCTGTGTTCAACACATTTGTAAAACTGTGGATAAAATTAATTTAGTTCATGTACATCCTTGTAAAATGAGTAGATTTAAATGTCGGCCATTTACCTCCGAGAATGAAAATAGCATGACAATGAAATAAGAACCTCATTTGATCACAGTGATGTACACAAAACATTCTAGACGTTCATATCAAAACCTCTGTCTTTAAATTACAATATATCCTCTGTGGTCTACACAGAAACAATTTGAGACACATAAATACTTTCCGTAACAACAATATAATAATCTACCAATGTAAAATATGCATGTCTGTGGTTTTGATTGATATTATGCAAATTGGGACTATGACGAATGTATAGCAACAAGAATGAAACAGTATATTCTAAAGAAATAAAATATACTTAACATATTCATGATATGCATGGAGATTCAATGTTTAGCAATGAATCTATATTATGTACAGTATTAAACCAGAAAACTGTGGACGGCTAACATATGATAATAAATTATATTGAGGGAACACCATGGTAAAGGGATACAAAGATACTAGCTTAAGTGTAGCAAGTTTAGTTTCACATTAAACAGGCAGAAACCTAACATGAAACTCCAATTCCAGTCAACAAGTCCATGTGTCAAGCATTTCCAGTCTTATAAACAAAACTAATGTTGCTGCTTGTAAAAGAATTCTTGAAAAACAAAAAGGATTGAAAATACTTCTATTATCACAGACTGTGTGACGGGAGTAAGTTGTGGTTCAGATGAAGGTCATTGGAGGTGATGTAATGTTGTCAGGGAATTAGTATGATCATAATCCAAACTAAATACTACCTTCCTTACCACATTACACTTTGTTTCAAATCAATGTCTACAATGAACCATATCATCAGTGACTTGCTTCCAACACTTAATGAGAGTAGTATAGCACAAAAATAAAGGATTCATTTAAGATACTTGAATTATTTAACGGAATGTTTGGCATCTGTGATGACTAATGATAAATAGTAAAAGTAAAAGATAGTGAAAATAGCATGTTTCAAACCATGGCCAACACAAATGAAAATAGCATGTTTCAAACCATGGCCAACACAAATGAAAATAGCATGTCTCAAACTGTGGCCAACCCAAGGTACACTTTGACAACATTTGATTATAAAAAAACACACCTATTTTTGTTTGAATAAACTGTTACAGCATGATTTCAAATGCCTAAAGATTTTATGGACCTTCGGGGTAGGAGGTAAACTCAGTGGAGTTACTTCCCTTTGACAAGAAAGCAGTTTGAGCTTCAAGACCCAATTCAAGATCTCAGGTCTATGTTAGATGTAAGGGAGTTACGATCATCACAGTTCTAAGATCGCTTAGTGAAGTGGGTCCTTGTCTATAGTAACACTGTGCAAATTTCAAATAATGGAAAATAAGTTCATTCATGTGGACACAAATATAACCACTTGTCAAACTGAGTAACACATTTGGGACTACACTTTCTCAGTCAAGTACAGATTCTAGAACTTTTGTTGGGTCAAGTCCCACCTGGATCCGAACCCACACCCTCAGAGTAAGGCAGCTAATCTCCAGCACAAGAAAGTGTAACCCCAAATATAACATATGTTACAATTCACCCCATTCTTATTGGCATTGCGTATTCCTGTTAAACTGAGGGTTTGAAGAGATTGAAGGGTTGCTGTGTTCACTTGTGGCCATGATTTATTCCAGTATGGACGGTAATGATATCACATGTAAGGCAGAGAGGGAATGCTGATCACTGGCACACTAAGACAGCAGTATGTACCAAACACACACATAAACAAGGTTAACACTTCCACTTACTGTATTTACCCCAATAAGCACCCTGGGATCGCGACAAAGGCTTAAGACTGGACAAGTGGTTCTAGGAAACCTTTAGCAATATTCAAGCCAGATCCCAGATGGACACCAGAAATGGAGATCCCATTCTCAATCCATCCAAAAATCAAACTCAGGTCTTTAGCGTCGCGAGCAAACACTCTAACCACCAGGCTATCTCACTGGCGATAGGGCATATGTCAAAGCTTGTTTCATATGGCTATGCATTGATAATGACTCCAGGGCCCTGGCTAGCTATTCTCGAAACTTTCGTAGCCCTACGAACATCTTAAGCCCATTCTTAACACATTGGCTACGATCAAAGTTAAGAATTCTTAGGGTTACGAACGTTTCGAGAATAAGGGCCCTGTTCCTCAAAGCGATCGTAGCGCTACGACTATCGTAAGTCTATGTTAACGTATGGGAGTTACGATCTTAGGGTTACGATCACTTTGAGGAATGGGGCCCAGTGCCTTAGCAGGTCTGCAATCAAACGTGTAATACTATTGATGCAATGTTTGATTTAGATTGATGCATGTACATTTTGACCGGGAGTCATGATCATGAACGGTGGGAGGAGAAGGAAGCTGCAGATAGCAGCATCTCCTCAATGTTGGCAGTGGTAGTTTGCATAAACATGAATATAATCGCTGCCACAAGTTGACACACATCAACCAAGCCTTGTCCGAGAGATCTTAGCACTCAAAAGGCTGGGTTTCTGAGGACCTGCACTGCCCTAAGAGTTTCTATGGGGAGACAAGCCAGAGTGAACTGGGACCTTTTTAGCCCTGCAAGTCCCTTTGGAGATGCAAGCCTGGGTTACTACTGACCTTTTCAGACCAGTGAGTACTTTTGGAGAATGAGTATGGTTTTATGCCGCTGTTAGTAATATTCCTGCATCATCACGGCGAGAGACACCAGAAATAGGCTTCAGACATTCTGGGGCATCAAACCTGTGTTGTAGGTGTGGCGAGCGAACACTTTAACCACTAGGCTACCCCAAGACCCCTATACCTAATACACAGATACAATACACATCTCCACAGTAATGACACATAAAATACAACAACTTATCACGCATCAAAGTGAGTCGTATTCCCTATCACCTTCTAAATCACCTTAACTTAACTTCAGAAACATTGGCTTAAAAACTGAATGAAAAAGTACATTTCTTCTGAATCATGCTGAGGATCATGAACACAAGAACAAAGAAAATAATTATTTATGGGTTACCATGACAACGAAGACATGGAAAATATCAGTAAATATCATTTGACACAGGATTACTCTCATTCCTTAAAACGGAATAGCAACATAATCATTTCAATGATTTCTTTTTTTCATAGTAGTACACAGTATATCATGTTTCAATAATCAACATTCGAAACAAAGAGCACAGATTTTAACATTGACACCACACAAACACTGAACAGTTTTGATTATGTAAGTTTGTTGAAATCCGTATCTCCACATCTGCTGAGAAGAATCTGGGGAAGTATATCAGAGAAAGACCTATTTCAGGATTACTTATCCACTTAACTTCAATTTTTATATAAACTTTAAAACCTGAAAATAATTAAGCCTAACAAACTATAGATTTCCAACAGAATGGCAATTTTGAAAGTCATATTCTTGGGTTTTTTCCAAAAGAAATTTCCTTTTGTCTACAAAGCATGAACTCAAACTGAAACACAAGAACCAACCTGATTATGCAATGACATATTGGATAACTATCCATGACAATTGTTATTTACCCTTTAAGTTGATGCAGTATGGGCTGGAGATGACAATTTCTTGTATTGTTGGAGCAAATCCATTTCTTTGAAAAATATCTCATACTGTTGGTGCCATTAATTTCTTTCATCTTTATTCTCACATTGTTGGTACCATGCACTTCTTGAGAATTTGTCTTGTATTGTTGGTGCCATCCATGTCTTTGAGAAGTATTCTTGTATTGTTGGTGCCATTAATTTCTTTCACCTTTATTCTCACATTGTTGGTACATGCACTTCTTGAGAATTTGTCTTGTATTGTTGGTGCCATCCATGTCTTTGAGAATTATTCTTGTACTGTTGGTGCCATTAATTTCTTTCACCTTATTCTCATATTGTTGGTACCATGCACTTCTTGAAAATCTGTCTCATCTTGTTGGTGCCATCCATGTCTTTGAGAATTAGTCTTGTATAATATTTATTGGTGCCACCTATTTCTTGGACCATTATTCTCATATTGCTGATACCATGCTCTTCTTGAGAATTTGTCTTGTATTGTTGGTGCCATCCACTGCTTTGAGAATAAGTCTTGTATTCATGGTGCCATGTACTTCCTTGACAACAGGCTTCTTGTTCTTCATTTCTTTGAAAATTTGTCTTGTAATCTTGGCACCAAGTATTCCTTGGACAACTAGTCTCATATCTGTGACTCTACATAGTTTTTAGTTTCAGTGTTAGTTTAACTGATAAAAATCTGTTCAGCACGAATACAAAACAGATGGACAGACAAAGACACATTCCTTAACAAAAACACTCAAAATACATATTTGACAGTTATTAATTATGTAGTATAACAAAGAAATATAAATAAGTTAAAAGTTAAACCTTTCATGCCAGAGTACAAGATATATATGCTCTACTCACACAATGTTCATGATAATGAACAGACAATATGATATAGTATTGGAAACTTATCTAAGTATCTCTTAATACTTGACAATCTGAAGTAGGTTTTCCATTGGAGCATAACACAATGAAGAAACGAGAAATATATACAATAATCAATCCCAGGAATAATCAGTCATATTCCTTGTCATATTGTATATACAATATTGAAAATAAAATAATTCTGGGAAAAGCAATCATAGGAGCATTTTCATTCTCTGGAGAATGTCGTCTAGGAAATAAATAAAAACAAATATATGATTCAATAAAAATGTACATTCCCAACCTGACCTATCATTTGCATTTGTGAAAGCTCAGATTGCTAGCCGTTGTATAGAGTCTAAGATCTGACCTGGTATAAGTGAGCTTGCATGAAATTGACCTGACATAAGTTATGTTTGTATGAAATTGACCTGACACAAGAGATGGTGGTATGAAATTGATCTGACATATGAATCACTACAAAATTGCCCTGACACTGTGAGTTGAATTGAATTTGAAATGACGTGTGTGAATGACACTGAAATGACACACAAAACTGCCTGAAATTGACATGACACAAGATATGTCTGTGTTGAGATGACAAATGGAATTGAACAAATGGCCTGATGTTCAGAATCACTGCAACATATGTACAGTATAATTTCCTTTTCGCTTTTAATTCCAAAGTACGAATATTTAATTCTCGAACAGGAAAATGAAGTTGCCAGTTGACTTCTACAAAATTTGACCTGTCTCTTCACTGACAGTGGGAGAATGAAACTTAATATACAGTTAAACTTGCAGGGATACATGTATCTAGTATTCCATAAAAGTGTGCAAAACAACACTGAATTATAAACTTGTCCAAAACATTGATTTTCTGTTTCTCAAATGTTTTCGGCTCCCAAACAAGCATCTGGCTCTGTCCTTCACCTTGCAGCCATCATGCAGGACTGGCCATACTGCACAAATCCAGTTAGGGTACAAGTAGCGAGACTTTTTAAACCTTGAACACCAGAATGCATTCTCCCCAACATGATTAACATCTCTTGAGCCTCCTCTTGGAACACACTGTTAGCAAGGTTCCAAGAAATTAGGTACAAACAAATATCAATTAGTTGTGGCATCAGCTTCCTGTACATCCTCGATAATCTCCAGGGTATACGTTACAATCACTCTCCACTATACCCTGGATGCATCCACGGCTTGGCCAGATGATTTTATTACCTCCCTTGGGTGGCTTTTTATCCAATCAGGCGTCTACGCTAGGAAGTTGAGCGAACCTATCACAACTCACTTTCACTTCTTAAATTATCTAACCGTTTAAACTTGGCAACACAATTGATGCAGAGGGTACTCTGAAAGATGTGGAAGGAGTTCTTTTATATATTTTTGAAAGTTTCAGATCTGTCATTTTGTCTGTATTATTTCTCAATAAATCTGAGTGGCACTGCAAACAAACCTTCGCGACTGCGACCGCTATCTTTGTTGACACTGGCAAGCTCGGATGTAACGGCGGCTTAGCTGATTGGCTACTGTAAGAATGCAGAGCCAGCAAAGGGAGGTAATATAATCATCTGGCCAAGCCGTGGATGCATCCAGGGTGTAGTGGAGAGTGATCGCAATGTATACCCTGGAGATTATCGAGGATGCTTCCTGTAATGAAAATCCAAATTGACAATTGAACAACTCGTAGTGATCAATAGGCTCATGGTTGTAAAATCATTCAATCCATTATCACAACACAATTGATTATCTTCACTTGACCAGCATTTTTAGCATCAAATATATTTTCTTTCAAAAACATTTCTTCCGACTGTAACACTGTACACGATTCAGGTAAAATGGACAGTGCATTAACATTTCTCTACTCATGCATAGATGATTCACAGCTCACAAATGACATCCCATTCTCGATGAACGATTTAGTCACAATGTACAAATTTAAATTTAAATTTCCTTAGTTAGTTATACAAACTTGAACTTTCCACACTTGTTCAGAAATTAACCATCACAACTCAATGTACAATACACAAGGTTTCACTACACACTCTTTACAAAGTACCAGAAGTAGCTAAATATCCACAGCTGGGGCCAGTCTATCTAGAACAGTAGCACTGGGGACAACATCTAACTGTGGTATCCCCTGATCTCTTTGCATCTACACATATTGTGACCAGGCTTAAAACACAAGAACCTTACAAACCCAGGAGAGAAGAGACTGAATACAGGACTGAGTGTTGCTGTAGGACTCCATATAAACACTGCATGAGAAAAAATCTTTAAAAAATAGTATAACTATCATCGCTAACAATATATATATATATAACGCAAAAAACAAGGATAAAGAGCGGGAATGATTTTGTGCCATATCTAGCAACATACCTACAATAACGCGAAATAGGCTTGTCATATTTTACCCATGTGGGGAATCGAACCAAGAACTATGTCATAAACAACACCACCTTGAAATCTCGACCACCCAACTTCCTGGTAGGTGATTATTTAACCTGTGTTAAACTGACTGCCTGAGTTTGGTTTTACGCCGCTTTTAGCAATATTCCAGCAACATCACGGCGGGGGACACCAGAAATGGGCTTCACACATTGTGCCCATGTGGGGATTCGAACCCGGGTCTTCGCGTGACGAGCCAACGCTTTAACCACTAGGCTACCCCACCGCCTGGGGTTGTAACTCTGTAGAATATAAAACTTTTACATTTTTTGTTTCCAAAAATAAGGTCAGAATTGAACATTAGTATAATGATGGGTTTTGATTCCCTTACCAAAATTTACAAACTTCTCATTTCAAAACAGCCAACTAAAATACTACTTTCTTGAAAATATACTCATAATGCTACAGGCCAAACTAGAAGATGCTTCACAACAGATATAAAATTTCTTTACTGGGCTCACAGTAGACAATAACAACTAAATATAGATACATGTATGTAAGTTATTTACAATCAACAGAATATTTACAAAGCACATTGCACCATATCGTCCTACCACAACTCAACCACTCCTATATCCAACCCTTCTCCCCTTGTATAAGCAGTATATATGAATATCAACAAATGGGATAACTCTGTGAGCAGCATCTCATGTGAACTGTCACATGGTCTTCAATGAGGCTTCTGATTGGATGAGGTGATGTGATGTCATGGCAACGCGACTACAGAAGCTTGTCCCAGTTGAAGTCGTCGTCGATGTCGTCCGAATGGTGATATGGTGTTCCGGACGGCAGTGAAACTACGGTCTGACAAGATGAGTAGCTCTCAGAAGCATTCTGGAACAATGAGTTTATTAATGTGATTGTTATCATTGTTATTATAATATTGTTATAGTTGAATGAGTGAGTTGGGTTTTTCACCACTTTTAGCAATATTCCAGCAACATCACGGTGGAAGACACCAGAAATGGGTATCGCACATTTTACCATTTGGGGAATCGAACCCGAGCCTTCGGTGTGACGAGCAAATGCTTTAACCACTAGGCTACCCCACAGACCCCACATTGCAATGAGAAATCACAATTGTTATTATATTGTTATAAGTGCTGGCACACCAATGACAGTAATCAGGTGAGAATCTCGGACCTTAACCCACACTGACTAGTTCCGGGCAGATTGGTTTGGTTGGTTGGTTGTTTAACGCCGAACTCAGCAATATTCCAGCTATATGGCAGCGGTCTGTAAGAACTGTAAATAACGTAGTTCCTGGCAGAGGGTGGTGACACCACAAGACTACAGCACAATCTGGGCCTACATGCGGGTCTCAAATTCTGATTCTGAGGGTCTCAGATTCTGCCTGAGAAGTATGGCAACTTTTGTCTTTTTCAGAGTTTTTGAAGACAAGATCTGAAGTAGAAAGTGAGTGAGTTTGGTTTTACGTCGCTTTTAGCAGTATTCCAGCAATATCACAGCGGGGGGACACCAGAAATGGGCTTCACACACTGTAACCTTGGGGAATAGAACTCAGGTCTTTGGGGTGACGAGAAAATGCTTTAACCACTAGGCTACCCCACCACCCGTTACATACGAAACATGCACTCTGGTAATATAAGTTACTGAGGAAGGGTGTAAGGGGGCCCTTACTGATGGGGGCCCTCCTTCGGCCACGTTCAGCTGTGTGCTGCTCATCGAGTTACTGCTGTTACAGAAACCATTCCCGGGACCTGTAACACATCGAAAAACAACATTCCAGACTGACAAGAGAACCAGCAACAGTCATACAATTTGGTGACCAGTATTAATGTTACAAACCAGTTATTGTGATCAGGAGTGTGGTAACGTTGCTTATCCCCTACCCAAATCAGCAGCCACTGTTTCCACCATGACAGTCTTATGGTATAAAAGACAGATTGCCTCTTTGTTAGCTAGCCCATTGGCTGTACAGAATTAACATCAACTTATGTCTAATACAGAGTACAGACTTTCCAAGATTTTCGGTTTGATTTTCCAGCTTCTTCTCTCGGACCACAAAGGACGGATAATGATAAGTGAATATATCATATGGGAATACGTTAACCACAGTTGCTATGCAACAATACAGTTGGTTTGATTGCCTAACACATTTTTCAAATCAATTACTGAAAGAATCAATTAACAAAACAATTGTTCTTACCTCATAACCATAGTTTGAGCATAAATACAAATGGTGTTCAAGCATTTTTATGAATCACAAGAAACTCTTGAGCAGTAACAGAAAAACCTCTGAATACTTCAGGAAGGACACAAACTACACCGAGGGGGGAAAGGTGCAAGTTACCCAAATGTAGGAATCTATCAATGGTAAAGTGAGTGAGTGAGTTGGGTTTTACTCTGCTTAAAACAGTATTTCAGTCAATTCACAAAGCATCAGATCAACTTGGAAAGACCTTCACAATTTACCACCAAGAAGCATGGGTATGGTGCTAACAACTACAAATACAATGCAGGTACAATTGGAAAACCTACAGGATTCTGGTGCACCTAAGGGAAGCAACTCTGCACAGTAAATCTCACCATCTCAGACAACTATGCCGCCTGTGCTTGTCAACATGTTACTTAAGGTTACAACTCAGGGGGCCCAATCCACAAAGCAATGATACCTATACTATACAGTTATGACAGCTCGTAACATTACGAACAATTGTGGATTGGGCGAGTGAGTGAGTAAGTTTGGCAGTGACAGATTGGCTTGGTTGGTTTGTTGTTTAACGCCGCACTCAACAATATTCCAGCTATATGGCAGAGATCTGTAAACAACTGAGTCTGGACCAGACATTCCAGTGATCAGCATCATGAGCATCGATCTACGCAACGGGTATACAACGACATGTGTCAACCAAGACAGCGAGCCTGACCACCCGATCCTGTGAGTCACCTCTTATGACAAGCATTGGTTACTGAAGACCAATTCTAACCTGGATCTTCACAGTTTTTGTGGATTGGGGCCCAGGGCCTAGATTTTCGAAACTCTCTTAGCGTTAAGATAGTCGTAAGTTAATGTTAATGTAACGCACTTACGATCATCTTAGCGCTAAGAGAGCTTCGAAAATCTAGGCCCAGGATATTACCGAAACCTACCTGATATTCCGCTGGTACTACTTGACTGGTTTTGACTCTGCAGCAGTGATTGATTGAAGAAATTGTTGAGAGAAGATGCTAAATCAGCAAATTGTTCCGGTTTTAGCGACCAGTTTGCCGGGTCCTCCTGTTTCATAGTTTCCATCAGGCCTGCTTGTGCAAAGAAAAACGTCTTATATAATGATAATGGTCAGTGTTAGTAACCAAGCGTGATGCAAGCAGCAGAGTGATGGTTAGCTCAGACGTGAAGACAGCAGATGAAGGCGGGCCATTTTGGATGAGTGGCTAATGACCCATGATGAGGTGATGGCAACCAGCCACGATATACACACTGGATGGCATGCTGGGTGGATTAAGGGTGTACATCATCATAATTTGATAATTTCCTTTATATTTTAATGATTTACCTTTACACTTTGACATTAGGATGAGTGAGTGAGTGGAATCAGAACTTCACCAACTTCAGCAATACTTCAGCAACGAACAGGAAGAATAGGGACCGAACGTAAACAGTATTTGTGGGAAATTGAAACAGGTTCATAAGTGAGATGAACCTATATGGGAATCTTAAACATATCAGATATCACCAAAGCTTTGTTTCATCCTCATTAATATTCAGATTATTTAAGGATAGAAATATTTCAGTTGGCAGTCAGGAAGAGTCATTGGCAGATACTGGAAAACAACCCTCTATCAAACAACTTTGCAAGACATTCGAAGACTCCCTCCTCTCCTTCCCCTCAAATAGGCCATACAATACACTATACTACACTTACTCCTATTTGTATGTTAAAATGTATTCTACAACCTTTCTTTTCAGTTATTATGGATTTTGAATCTTAACAGAATCAAAGTCATTGTTTGCAAATAAACTCAAGAGTTACAACTATAATAGATTGCACAACCAACATTGCATCTTAAACATTCTTCAGTTTTCAACTAAATTTTGTTTAGATACACTTTAGATGGGAACTAGCGAGTCTAGTTTAAAACCTTTTCAAAACTAAACCTAACTTCAACTACTCTTGATAAGGCCTAATGATATAGGCCTTTGCGAAGACCTGAAAACCCAATACTCCATGCATTATGAACATGCCTTTGGTATGACTTCTGATGAAAATGGAGGTCAATTGTAAGAATGAACTAGCAACACTATTAGAGATGGTTATGGTGAATTTGAAAAGGAGTATTTTCAAAGTTTCAGTTCTATGACAGTGAATATTGCAGGTGATGTGAACACGCACACACATATTAGACAATTAGTAGTCAAGGAATAGGAGTAGTAGAAGGAGTATATCATTCCCAATGACTAGTCTGAAACATAGTTCCATTACACAGATACTCGACAACCGTTAACTCGGAGTTAAGTACAGCATGGAAAGGAACACAATGAATACCCACAGTTATCTGTTTAACTCTGCACTCACAATATTCCAGATACAACAGCCCATATATAATCAAGTTTGCACATACAAGCCACTGTTTGATATAACGCGAAGAGAGCGATTCTGGTTTTACGCCGCTTTTTGCAATATTCCAGCATTATCATGGCGGGGGACATCAGAAATGGGCTTCACACATTGTACCCATGTGGGGAATCGAACCTGGATCTACAGCGTGACTAGTGGACGCTTTAACCATTAGGCTACATCACCGTCCCGGTTGATATAATGACCATATCATTATTATATTAATTATTATTAACCGAAATATCTGCAATCCCATCACTGTAATGTTCTTGTCGTTAATCACAGATCCCAAAAATACCTTGAAACTGGGTCATGTCGATATTATTGAGGTCATTCCCCGCTCCAGCCAATCGCATGCTCTCTTTCAGGGAGTCAAGGTTCTGAAGCCACTCACTTGTAGAACAATTCAAACTTGGAATGCCTGAAAATAGATCAGTAAGTTTTATCACAACTGTAACCATGAATTATTATGTTATTAACTGAGAATAAGATACAGAAGCATAAAATACACCACAAGAATCTATCACACAAGAATTTGCTACACAAAAGTACAAGAATCTATCACACAAGAATTTGCTACACAAAAGTACAAGAATCTATCACACAAGAATTTGCTACACAAAAGTACAAGAATCTATCACACAAGAATTTGCTACACAAAAGTACAAGAATCTATCACACAAGAATTTGCTACACAAAAGTACAAGAATCCAAACCAAAATGTCGCACTCACAAATTATACGTTGTTATCCATAAATTTGTCATTATTGTACTTTCCCAACTTCTCAAATGCCACTCGAAGAAGTAATGCCTGATTGTTTAATATTCAGCTTTCTTCAATACCATGGCACCAGATTAATATGGGGGAAAATGACACTACGGTAAAACATTACTCAAAAAACCAATAAGTTAGTCCAGGAAACAATCACACTTTTCCTGGATAAAATTACCTGACGATGTCAAAATAATCAATATCATCTCACCTGTCCCACTCTGGCTCTGAGAAATGTTTCCATTGAGGAGGGCATTCAGATTACCTGAAGCAAGAGTGGAGAGTTCAACACAAACTGCTCATTCAGACAATCGGTGGATAATCAGGGGACAAAATATGACGTTTTCCTAAAAACTGTTTCCATGTGAAACAAATATCCAAAATGATAATTATGGAGTTATGTATATTTATGGATTGCCAGACATTCCAAATTGCAATTATCCCATAAAAGAATTATCCGACTGACAGCCGAGCATTGTACATTAGTGTTGGGAATTGGTTAAAAATCGGATCAACACTATTGTACATTAGAGCCAGCAGGATTCAAATTTACATCTGCACATACAATACCCTCCAGCCATGTATTGATTCAGGGATTAAGTGTGTATCAGTTTTCAAAAGTAACATTCGCTACATTTTGCATCAATGTTCCAATAACTGTACCACGTCTAGCATTACCTTTCCATGTAGCACAAACCATTATGATTAATCTCACTGCATGGATCTATCAGACAAAACCTAATTTACCTGTGATGTCGATAAAACTATACCAGTCGCCAGAAACATTCTGAGTTTTATATCAAAATGTTGAAAGTGATGTATCACGCAGTAATGTATCAGTATTAATGCACTTTGTCAATGAATCAAGTATCGCAGAATGTTTCTACAACAGAAACTTGAGTGAGTGAGTGAGTTTAGTTATACGCCGCTTTTAGCAATATTCCAGCAATATCACGGCGGGGACACCATAAATGGGCTTCACACATTGTACCCATGTGGGAAATCGAACCCGGGTCTTCGGCGTGACGAGCGAACGCTTTAACCACAAGGCTACCCCACCATCCACATAAACTTGAGTATAATAATGAAAACAACATTTATTCAAGTCAAAGATTTCAAATTATTTGCTTCAGGAAATGTGGACCGAACACTTGTAAACAAGGTTACCTGTAGAGTTTTCAAACACAGACTTGTAGAGATTAACAAGATTGGATGATGCGTTCATGTCATCTGGATTTCCGTTACTTTCAGAGAAATTGCAGTTACTCTGAAAAAAGAACATCATATAATCAAAATGATATTCACCTGTATCAGATCAATAAGGTAAAACAGACTTCAAAGACACAATGGCTGCATCCACCCATCCAAGTGCCCTTGCAGTTTTGGGTTTTGTTGTTGTTTAATGCTGCACCCAGCAATATTCCAGCTATATGGTGGTACTCTGTAAATAATCAAGTCTGTACCAGACAATCCAGTGATCAACTGCATGAGCATTGATCTGCACAATTGGGATACAATCAGATGTATCAACCAAGTTAGCGAGCCTGACCACCCAGTCCTGTTAGTTACCAAATGAACATGAATATATGCTAAGAATCTGGCAGACAAATGTTTGTTTGGTTGCTAAATTCCACACTTAGCAGTTCTCCACCTATATGACTTCAGTCAATAAATAATCGAGTCTGAACCAGAAAATCCAGTGATTGGCATTATCAGCATTAAGCTACGCAATTATAAAACGATGACATGTGTCAACAAAGTCAGTGAGTCTGACCACCCGATCCCGTTAGTCCCGAACCCAGATCTTCACAGGCCTCCCATTTCAGTGAAACAAGTCAAATACATTATATACATCAACAAAGTAACAGTGAGTGAGTGAGTGGATTAGGTTTTACACCCCTTTTAGCAATATTCCAGCAATATCACTGCTGGGGACATCAGAAATGGGCTTCACACATAGTACCCATGAGGGGAATCGAACCCGGGTCTTCAGCGTGACGAGTGAATGCTTTAACCACTAGGCCACCCAACCGCCCCACAAAGTAACAGAAACAATTGCGTAGTTATGAAACAAAATGAAAAATATTGGTGAAAGATCAAGGCAATGGGTAACAATGAGGAATTTCTTTTCCATAACGAACAAAACTATAAGATTTTACAACTTGACATCCGACCCTGCACCAAGTTACTTCTGCTTCTGTCTCAGCTTCACATGTTCGAAGTAATTAAGAGCTGAGCCACATTGGCACTGTCACCCAGACATGATGAAGTGCAGTTAGTGTCTTTATGGCCCTTATCTGATCTTCGTGTAGACAAAACAAACCAGACCTTTCTGGATGTTGCCATTTAACACGCTTGTCATTTACCATGTTTGCTTGTCATGTCAGTGACAGTCAATGACATGAAGCTTCTTCCTCTCGTATATGAGAACAGAATATCTATTTTGGAACGTTTGTTTGTTGATAATGCAATGCTCATTCCAGTTAGTGAGTGAGTTAGTTTGGTTTAAACCATTTTGGCAATATTCCAGCTTTATCACGGTAAAACATTGTAAATGTGTAGGGAATCGAACCAGGTCTTCAACATGACGGGTGATCACTTAAACCACTGAGCTACCCTGCCCTCTACAGGGACTTACCTCGAGTGCTGTATTTGAGGGTCCCTGGGACTCAAAGTCTTAATTTTCAAGGGTCCTGGACTACAAAATGGGGGTCCCAGACACATAAATATTATTACTAGTAATGTTATTGTATTGTGTATCATGATCATCACATTGTTACAGTAATTAAATTGCAAATGATACCATAACCAAGCTAGTTGCAAACTCAGTGATAACCTATTGTTACTTGATTGGAATTTATACAAAAAGTATTTGGACTTTTTCTGCGTCCCTGTAGCTGCACTAATAAATTTATTAGTCCATTGTCAAAAAATTTTATGTGATAGGACCTGTAAATCCCCTATCAACCACTGGGCTACC
Organism: Haliotis rubra; assembly: GCF_003918875.1. NCBI lineage: Eukaryota > Metazoa > Mollusca > Gastropoda > Lepetellida > Haliotidae > Haliotis > Haliotis rubra. The sequence goes on along the minus strand of NW_025765603.1, from coordinate 1,658,585 downwards.
CTGCCCTCTATCAACCACTGGGCTACCCTGTCCTCTATCAAACACTGGGCGACCCTGCCCTCTATCAACCACTGGGCGACCCTGTCCTCTATCAACCACTGGGCGACCCTGTCCTCTATCAACCACTGGGCTACCCTGCCCTCTATCAACCACTGGGCGACCCTGTCCTCTATCAACCACTGGGCGACCCTCTCCTCTATCAACCACTGGGTGACCCTGTCCTCTATCAACCACTTGGCTACCCTGTCCTCCCTGCCCTCTATCAACCACTGTGCGACCCTGTCCTCCATCAACCACTGGGCGATCCTGTCCTCTATCAACCACCGGGCGACCCTGTCCTCTATCAACCACTGGGCGACCCTGTCCTCTATAAACCACTGGGCTACCCTGTCCTCTATCAACCACTGGGCTACCCTGCCCTCTATAAACCACTGGGCTACCCTGCCCTCCATAAACCACTGGGCGACCCTGCCCTCCATAAACCACTGGGCTACCCTGCCCTCTATAAACCACTGGGCTACCCTGCCCTACCCTGCCCTCTATCAGCCACTGGGCTACCCTGCCCTCCATAAACCACTGGGCTACCCTGCCCCCTATCAACCACTGGGCCACCCTGCCCCTATCAACCACTGGGCTACCCTGCCCTCTATAAACCACTGGGCTACCCTGCCCTCTATCAACCACTGGGCCACCCTGCCCTCTATCAACCACTGGGCCACCCTGTCCTCTATCAACCACTGGGCTACCCTGTCCTCTATCAACCACTGGGCAACCACTGGGCTACCCTGCCCTCCATCAACCACTGGGCTACCCTGCCCTCTATCAACCACTGGGCTACCCTGCCCTCTATAAACCACTGGGCTACCCTGCCCTCCATAAACCACTGGGCCACCCTGCCCTCTATCAACCACTGGGCCACCCTGCCCTCCATAAACCACTGGGCTACCCTGCCCTCTATCAACCACTGGGCTACCCTGCCCTCTATAAACCACTGGGCTACCCTGCCCTCCATAAACCACTGGGCTACCCTGCCCTCCATAAACCACTGGGCTACCCTGCCCTCTATAAACCACTGGGCGACCCTGCCCTCTATCAACCACTGGGCTACCCTGCCCTCTATAAACAGTTTGGCTACCCTGCCCTCTATAAACCACTGGGCTACCCTGCCCTCTATAAACCACTTGGAATACAATATTATATCCCTTACATAGACATGCATGCACATGTGTGCGTGCATCCATGCTTGTAAGAATCTAGAATAACACCAGCTTTACAGTGTGAGATACCATGCTGCATGTTAACATACCCCCACACATACACTGACTTCAGAGCAGACCATTCTGTGCGTAATTCCCTTAATGCACGCAAGGCAGGGATACAATTACTACGTTATGATGTCCTTCAGTATGATGCAGCAAGGAATCCAACACCCAACCTTCTGTCCTCCAGGCAAACACATTATCCACTAGACCATGGAGGCGTCCTAAAGTGATGAAGTTTGACTAGATTGAGTGTTCTAACCTAACAACAGGGATCAAAGTACTGACCCTTTCTTCCCTATATTGCTGTACTCCAGACAACATTCAGCATGAACCTACCACAGGCCTACCAAAGAAAACTTTCCCATTGTGCAGAAAAATGCAGAAAAGCCCACATTAATCGTGGAAATAGCAACATAAACACATTACCTCGCTACTGAAACAGTAAAAACGGCATCGTTGATGCATCGTTACAGCCCTAGATGTGATACAGGCCTACCAAAGAAATCTTTCCCACTGTGCAGAAAAACGCAGAAAAGCCCACATTAATCGTGGAAATAGCAACATAAACATAATACCTCGCTACTGAAACAGTTAAAATGGCAACTTTAAATCGCTTACACTGCATCATAAAACGAGGAGCCCGCAACTTCGATTTTGCGCATGCGCACATGGAAGAAGAAGTCTCGACCGCATGTTGACATTTTCCAGTTGGACAAAAGTTACATTCCTTTTTAAGTATTTCTGTTGTGTTATTTGGCACTTATCATCATGATACTTGTGTGCACACTTGTTTAGTTTACTTTCCATTCGTATGAAACGATTGACAGCAATTATTTCGACATATTTAATACTTTTTCTACGCGAGGCAATTAATTAATGGAAGAAACGAAAAACTATCGATGCATTGATAGTATGTGTGACTATCGATAGTTTAATTGACTTTTGTTGATAAATGTGCAGCGCAAATTTTTTTTTGTATTTTTGGTATTGTTTGGGTGCAGACTTGCAGCTTCACTGAGTTTATGTTTAACTGTTTACTTGAACTGGGTTTCAAGTTTCTTGTCAGTTATTAAGAGACTGAAACTTGTTTCCATTTCATATAAACTATACATTCATTTGTGAAATGACTTCAAATGAAACAATTCAAAGAGAAAAATACTATTGCAATAGACTATCACTATCGCAATAGCTGTTTCCCCCTCAATAGTCACCCCTAACCATAGCTGTGTCATTTCTAAATGTTCATACTGGGTGATAAATGTCGTATCTGCACGACTATAATTGCTGCAACAACTTGCGACAAATAAGGTCCTTTGTATTTCACAGATAATAAAAAAATTTTTTTTACATATTTAATGCATACTTCGCAAGATGAATTTGATAAGAGAAGATCTTTTATCTGAACATGTATTCAGCAAACCTCTTGCTCCATAATAAAATCCAGATCAACCCACAAATTCAATTAAATATAGCCTGAACAGCTATTTCAATATATAAATACTTCCAACACAGTATATTCACAGGTCTAATTCAGCTGCATTAACACAAGACATGAGATATGCGTCTTACAAAAAACTCGATCCACCTGTGATTTCTGACCCAGAAAGTACCCTCTTTCAGCTATTTTCTACTGCGAGATCTTTATAAACCTCTTACATGACTGAGTGGGTCTCCGTTGGCATTCTGCCATTCTCTCACCGACCCACTGGCATTCAGCCAGTACTATGGTAAATATTATTTTTACAACTCTGAAATGGAGATTATATTGTTTGATTATTGTGAAAGCTCAAACGGAGTTCGAGAATAGAGCATGTCCAAGGATAGAGACGCTTGGCGTACTTTATTAAGTACCCTTGAATAAGTTTATGGTAGAACACATTCCAGCGAGTTCTAAACACACTTAACGTTGTGTATTGGCTATTATGCAGGGGCTAAAAAGAGCTCAAACCATTCATATGGATTGAGATATTATTAATACTGCAAATATGCCGAGACAAGTTAGTGAGTTGGGTTTAACACAGCTTATATGAAGTTGTCAACTTAGTGTGGCAGCAAAAACTAATTTTGTAGGTCTGGACTCCTACTCCTGAAGGTCTGGAGCCATAGTTTTGTAAGTGAAGGTAAAATAATGCATTAGGGATCTTCATAATCCAACAGTAGAGTAGACCAGAAATAGGCTTCACACACTCTATCCATGTGAGAACATAAACCTGGGCCTTCATTGTGTCGATACCTTAAGTAACCACTAGGCTAGCCAGCAGCAGTTGGATCACTAACGTTGTAGCAAGTTAATGACATGGTCAGCATGCCCTGCCATACACTAAGAAATCCGCACATGTGAAGGTCAAGGCCACTGTAAAGTTGTCTAGAGAAAACACATCCCATGATAGAGTAAGGCTATGGAACAGAAGGAGGATGATTGGAAAGTGGGTCAAGCCAGTTCTCAGGCAGTCATAATGTTTAAATAGAGAGAAGAACCAAAAATTATCAACCATTTGACATTTCAGAAAATATATTTTGTAACATTTCCAAACTATGACTTTAGCAGAGATTTGGAGGTTTTTAAAAAACGTTTCACTTGATTCTATTTTAGACACCAACGACCACTGAGAAAGGAACAGAAAAGAACACGAGGGATGTAAAATAGCACTAAAAACAATCACTTGGTAGTGGATAAGTATGCGTTCTCATTATTATTTTACTATACTCTTCACACAGCCTAAATCAAAAAGTAAAATAACAATAAAACAAAATTAGACACGGTAATACAAAACAATACCATCAGACAAACTAAACTAACACAATGTAACACTATAGCAACTAGCATTACAATGCCTTGCTTCTCTATGAAATAAAACCTGTTACTACACTTTTCTCCATCAAACAAGACCTGCTACAGAAAATATCCACCAGCTATTTATCTTGTGGAACGGTATACACTTTCTAACAGCATATAGGTAGGGGAATACGATCAATACAGCTTGCACTCTAGGACATTTCCTAATACATCGCTATCAATATTTCATGACTGTACCAAATCAACGACTGATGTATGTTTGAAGGTAGATTAAAAATCAATACTACATTCACACATCTTTGCTTCCGCTATTTCCGACTGGACAAGTATTTCATGACATGCCAGAGCAGACACATATTTCGAACTCCCTTCGTATACGGTTTTGAGAGCAACTGAGTGTGTGAGACTGTTGAAATCAACTATAGTTTTGATATCAAAAATCCTGTTTCAGAAGAGAAACTCAAGAATGGGAACTTATTTTCCAAGCTACTGGAGCCAACCATAGGAAATGTATAAAGTATTATTTTCACAATAAAAAAAATCTGCTATTTTGCAAAAATCAATAGCCAGAAATGTCTAATCCTTGAAAATATTTGACAATGTTGGTCTTGATAGTCAGTAATATTCAAGTTTAATGTTGCATTCAAGATTATCATAGTTATACAACAATGTAGACATACATGTCTATATGTGTGTGTCCGGAATAGTCCAGAATAGAGCTGTCTTTATGGTATTCCCTAACTGCCAAGCATCAGACTGAGTAACAACATGTACCATCTGTTAGGAGCGAATGACAGACCCTTCCTCTTATCAATAAGTGAGTCAGTTGGGTTTTACGCCGCTTTTAGCAATATTCCAGCAACATCACACATTGGACACCAGAAATGGGCTTCACACGTTGTACCCATGTGAGGTATCAAACCATGGCCTTCGCCCACTTTAACCACTAGGCTACACCAGTCTGATACTGCAGTCTGCACTGGTTAAATACAACAGCCAAAACTTACCATTCTGGTCACAAACACACATAGTAAGCCAGGACATATGTTCCTCCACATCTTAACGTTAGTACCTTCATCAAACACTGATGCAAGGGCATGCAAACAGAAGCGATCATAGCTCTACAACGGTCGTAAGTCTATTTTATAGTGTAAGAGGCAACGAACAGGATCAGTTCAAGGTCTATTTTATAGTGTAAGAGGCAACTAACAGCATCAGGTCGTAAGTCTATTTTATAGTGTAAGAGGTAACTAACAGGATCACGTGGTACGACTTGCAGACTTGGTTGACACATTTCATTGTATTACAATTGTGTAGATCGATGATAATGCTGTTGATCACTGGATTGTCTGGTCCAGACTCGATTATTTACAGAGCACCGTCATATTCCTGAAATATTGCTGAGTGTGGTGTTAAACAACAAACAACCAAACTATTTTAAAGTAAAGTAAGCTAAGATCTCTTTTAAAACCCCTCAAGTTATAGAAAAAGATGGCAAAGTTCTCAAACAATGGACAGAAAGAGATGTCCCAATTTCATGGTGAAGTAGATATCGAATTACCTGTTATAATCAGAGACAGATTATTGCGATTTGAAACCTTTCACAAAAAGTATTTTCCCAAGTAGTGGAAACTAAACACACTGTGTTACGAGATTACCCTACTGGTTTTTATGAAGTGCTATCTAACAAATCCATCGGAAAGCACTAAACGGAATTTGCACGCCTTTGTAATTAAACCATTCAACCGGACTCCGGCTTACTGGACTGTTTCAGTTACAGGTGAGTGAGTGAACACGATTCTGTTAACAATATGTCTCCCAATACGACGTTCACACTTAAGCCCCATGAAACTGTAGACCCATTACTCAGTGGTCCATCTAACACTTGGAGCTAGAGCAATAAAAAAATATCTGTTAACCTTAAATGGTTACGGGTTCCTAAACCAATGAAAATTTCGTTACCAGCAATAATGACAGTTCGTTGGGACAGATTGCTGGGAGTATTAGGTCCTGATTTAAACGCTGTCTATACTTTTTGCTCTGTTTCCAATCTCAATCCTACGTGAAATACTGAAAACATTGTCTCGATTTTCCCTGCCCCTGAGGAAATTTTTGCCCTAATGTGATAAATACTGCTACCCTTGCACATTCGCAAAATCCAGGTCAGCTTGATTTTTCTTTATCTTTATTTATAAGAAAAAAATGTTCCCGAAGCAAAGAGACTTGATCTATATCATTAATAAATTAAAAGATAAGAAGCATTGTCACTAAGGTGACATAATCCCCCGCTGCAAATTATCAAATCAAACTTATAAAGTAATGAAAGTTTAAGATAAAGTTAAATGTCATCAAAAGCATTATCTTGCTCTTTAGTTGTTCAAACACACACATATTTTCAAGACTGACTTTGACCTTGACATGAATGTCATAGTGTATGAAATATGCAAAACTAGTACTAAAGAAATTGCTTATTGAAAAACATTCAAGGGAGGTCTTGAAAGTCTATGAAGAAAATCCAGTGAACCCTTCTTAAAATATCTTGCTGACAATTCAGGTTAACATTCTGAAATCTTCATAGTGTCGTTGTGACCCTGAAAATTATGTGAAAGTCACCAAAATCGACTGGGCCCTGGGCCTTCCCTAGATAAAGCTTGGGGTTGAATATGAAGAAAATCCAGGAAACGGTTCTTGAGATAGCTTAACATGCAGGTAAAACGCGAAAGTCCCCTTGTGACCTTGAAATGAAGGTCAAGGTCACCAAACCTGACTTGGACCTTTCTTATAGTGTGATGAACCTAGGTACTAAATATGAAAAGAATCTAGTGAACGGTTCTTAAGATATTCCAATTCGTCCGTATGTACGGACGGACGGACAGAGCCTAATACTATATGGATAATGGATAATACCCAAGTTATCTAAATTTTCCTGAGTGATGTAACGGAGTTCCACTGGCAGTATGACCAAACAACTTGTGAATGAGTAAGTGAGTGTTTAGTTTTACACCGCCTTTAGCAATATTCCACCAATATCACGGCAGGGGACACCAGATATGGGCTTCACACACTATACCCATGTTGGGCATTGAACCAGGATCTTCAGCATGAAGACTGACTGACTGAGTTTAGTTTCACGCCGCTTTTAGCAATATTCCAGCAATATCACGGCGGGGGACACCAGAAATGGGCTTAACACATTGTGCCCATGTGGGGAATCGAACCCGGGTCTTCGGCGTGACGAGCCAACGCTTGAACCACTAGGCTACCCCACCGCCCTCAGCATGAAGAGCGAACGCTTTAACCACTTGGCTACCCCACTGCCCCACTTGTGAATCTTGACTAAAAGCATCACTGTCAGTAGATATAACGTTTTCAGGCTATTAATAGTTGAACTAATTAGACCAAACAGAATTTTACTACACAGAGGATTCGGACTGATGACAAAAATCACAGACAGAGCTTGGTTACCTCATATATCTGATGTGTCTGTATCTCTCTTGTTTAATGCTGCACTCAGCAATATTCGAGATAGTCAGCCTTCAAATAATCAAATCAGGACCAGACAGTCAACCCCTAATAATGAAGTCTGGACCAGACAGAACAATGATTGATAGCAATATCTCACAACCAAGTTATTGAGCCTGAACATCCAATCAAATTACTCACACTGAAAACCAAGCAGCACAAGGGACTTCATTTGCTATAGGGAATATAACTCTGAAACGTGTATTCAGTTTGTAAACACAAGAAAAAACTTACTTGATCTTGAGGTGAAGGAGGTGACACTTGTACATTGACGGCTGTCAGCGTCTGTGATGGCATCTTCGGTACACCAAGCCCTGGCTCCGGACTGTACGGTGATGCCTGCAGTACCAGACAGAAGTCTTGTAACCATACTGACATACAGGTATACACAACGGTCGTATTATATACCCATGCACTAGTCACTCCACAACATATCATCAGACTGTAATCCATAAAAAATTTAAAAGTAGGAATTATATTTTATTATTTTTTCACCTACTAAACTATTCAAAATATTGGTGTTCACAAGCGACAGCGACAACGTGTGTACTCATATGGGGAATCAAACAGGTCTATAGCCCCATGTGATTCATACAAAGTACACCTGATCATTAGGACTATGTACGTGGTGAATTTTATAAAACAGAGAAAAATATATTTTATGCATTTGTGGTCATTGGAGAAGATAAAACCTATCAATGAAAAAATATTATAATTAATCCATTAAGGACTTACGGTAACTGCAAATACATTCTGTCCAGTTCTATCTGTAGTCAGGTTTAAAATATTATTTCAATAAATGAAGATTGGGCCAATCAACACTATTTACTTAGTACTCCTAGGCCAAATGTAGAGATAACATCATTATCAGGTAATATGATACACCAGGCCTTATCACCCATACTGCATATCCTGATCATGTTGAACATCAGTGCTTGTCACCGTCCATTAAACCATGTGGTTAACTGACTGACTGACTGAGTTTGGTTTTACGCCGCTTTTAGCAATATTCCAGCAACATCACGGCGGGGGACACCAGAAATGGGCTTCACACATTGTGCCCATGTGGGGATTCGAACCCGGGTCTTCGGCGTGACGAGCCAACGCTTTAACCATTAACCATGTGGTTAATACTCATGAAGTTGGTCTATGAACATGTGGACACTGTTTCAACAGAGGTTTTTTTTGTTTTGTTTTGTTTTGTTTTGTTTTGTTTTTTTGTTTTGTTTTGTTTAAATCCTTGTTTGTTTTCAGCAACCTGATACATTCTGTGTCTAGTTCCAGGTGGGAGGGTGGGAGGGTGGGAGTTGTCATACCAATTACTGGATAACGCTTTTACTGCTGCTGAGAGATCCTAAAAGATAGGGACTTTTCTAACATTTGGCCTAGGACTATTACCTGGTTTCAACAAGACAGATGTCTTAAATACAGAAACACACTTAAGTTTTAATTCTTACCATAAGGTGCATTCTCAGTTGTAATCACTGCATCACAGCAAAAATATATACTTGCAGGGTTTTACACTACACACATATGTGGCGTCCAGTACGTACAAAAGTAGAGAAAGGACACAGAAACAAATGCAGCGTGTTCTCTACACTGTTACTTCACAGGACCCACGTTTGCCTGCAAGGACCCTAAAACTAATAATTACAGGTCCACTGGACCCTATGTTTGTGAGACGAAGTAAAACCCTATACTTGAAAGAGCAACCCCCCCAAACATCTTACTCCACATTCATGCGCACTGAGACAAAGGTACAGCACTCCACAAATTGACAGATCGTATCCCTTTTATTTTTACATCCTAAAGGAACAAGTGAATGGGAAATGGAAATATTCCTAAAAGAATATTACTCCTAAAAGACTCCAGCCACCTTGAATATTGAACAGTCAGACCCTTTTTCACGTGTGTACGGTACTCACCCGATCGTTCAGTCTCGGCCTCTTCTTGTGTCTGGCAGGGAGCGGGTCTTCTGGGGGGTTGCTGTCTATTGCCCAGTATGATCCCTGAAAGTAAGAATGAATATCATCATAGGCAGTGGTTGACAGCATGAACACACATCCCTTCGATCTGGGCACAATGACCTTCACCTTCAGGTACTGTAACAAGGTGATCTTCCGAAGTCAAATCTCACAGGAAGTTCAGGAGTACTGAAAGCTAGCGTGTCTTAAAAAACCCACAGAGGATCATAGCAAGCAGTTGACAACAGGAGCAACCATCCACTCCAATATAGGGGGCCGGTGGGGTAGTCCAGTGGTTAAAGCGTTGGCTCGTCACGCCGAAGACCCGGGTTCGAATCCCCACATGGGTACAATGAGTGAAGCCCATTTCTGGTGTCCCCCGCCGTGATATTGCTGGAATATTGCTAAAAGTGGCGTAAAACCAAACTCAGTCAGTCAGTCCAATATAGGAGTACACAAAATCAGCCTGGTCACTGTAACAAAAGGATCATATATGAATACTTGCTGTGACAGGCATGGATTACTGGGGACCTCGAACCCCACAAGAAGAAGGCATGGGGTGGGGCCCTGATGACCTAGACTGCCCTGGAAATCCTACAGGGAGGCAGGCGTGGGTTACTGCGGACAAATAAGCCTACAGGAAGAAGGCATGGGGCCCTGGACCTTCAGTTCGTAATGTTGTGAGTTGTCGTAACTATGCAGTTTATCATAAGCTTACGAATGATGTAGTGCTATGAACACTTTGTGGATCGGCCCTTTGGTGACCTACACTGCCCTGGTCATCTACAGGAAGACATGCGTGGATTACTGGGGACCTAGGACCCACAAGAAGAAGGCATGGGGACCTGATGACCTGCACTGCCCTGGTCATCTACAGGAAGACATGCGTGGATTACTGGGGACCTAGGACCCCACAAGAAGAAGGCATGGGGCCCTAATGACCTACACTGCCCTGTTCATCTACAGGAAGACAGGCATGGATTACTGGGGACCTAGGACTCTTCAAGAAGAAGGCATGGGGCCCTGATGACCTACACTGCCCTGGAAATCCTACAGGAAGACAAGCATGGATTACTTGGGACCTAGGACTCTTCAAGAAGAAGGCATGGGGCCCTGATGACCTACACTGCCCTGGTCATCTACAGGAAGACAAGCATGGATTACCGGGGACCTAGGACTCTTCAAGAAGAAGGCATGGGCACCTGATGACCTACATTGCCCTGGGGCTCCTTTCACGAAGCAACCTTTACGAAGGTTAACCTTAACTCCCATTCTTTAACATTGCACTAAGGTTACCTTAGTGACTCACGCTTTAGTGCAATGTTAAAGAATGGGAGTTAAGGTTAACCTTAATAAAGGTTGCTTCGTGAAAGGAGCCCCTGGACATCTACACGAAGACAGGCATGTGTTTGGGACTCTCTGCTCTAAGAAACCATATATTGATTGAAGAGTAATATCATCCTGCAACATCTAAGACGAGAATAACTAGAGAAGAAAACACTGAGTGTCTTACACAACCTTGGCATCTTTATCTCAAGATACATCAGATAATGTGGCCATAAAGCTAATCTTGTACCAGTCATACCTGCAGCCTGGAGCTACATACTACAAAGACTGCTGGCTTCATGCGGTCACCCTTCACTGCTAATTCAGCAGTACTTCAGGAGACTCAGACTTGAAACACTAGAATCTTGCTGTCAACAAGTCCTACAATAGACAGTGTATGAAATAAGCCAAAACCCCAGTCAGACAGGGCTGGTAACTTTAAAATGTTACCAGTGCAAAATGGATTTAACCAGACCAGACACCGAGATATGACTCAGATGTATATATAACATCTAAATTTTGACCAGACCATCGGGCTGGCTCGCTGTAAATCTAGACCATCCGTCTGAAATCTAACCCGTCTTGGGGGGTTGGACGGGCCTTATTTCATACACCGCAATAGACATGTGACACAAGAATTTTGTCAACAACTGATCCTCTCTCAGACTTGCAACACATGAATCTTGCTAACAACTTATCCTATCTCAGACTTGTGACACAACAATTTTGTCAACAACTGATCCTCTCTCAGACTTGTGACACCTGAATCTTGTTAACAACTGGTCCTATATCAACATTGCAACACAACAATCTTGCTAACAACTTATCCTATCTCAGACTTGTGACACATGAATCTTGCTAACAACTGGTCCTATATCAACATTGCAACACAACAATCTTGCTAACAACTTATCCTATCTCAGACTTGTGACACATGAATCTTGTTAACAACTGGTCCTATAACAACATTGCAACACAACAATCTTGCTAGCAACTTATCCTATCTCAGACTTGTGACACCAGAATCTTGCTAACAACTGGCCCTATATCAACATTGCAACACAACAATCTTGCTAGCAACTTATCCTATCTCAGACTTGTGACACCAGAATCTTGCTAACAACTGGTCCTATATCAACATTGCAACACAACAATTTGCAAACTTATCCTATCAATCTTGCTAGCTTGCTAACTTCCTATCCATTGCAACACAACAATCTTGCTAGCAACTTATCCTATCTCAGACCTGTGACACCAGAATCTTGCTAACAACTTATCCAATCTGAGATTTGTGATGCCAGAATCTTGTTAACAACTGGTCCTATATCAACACTGAAACACAACAATCTTGCTGACAACTTATCTGATCTCAGATTTGTGATGCCAGAATCTTGTTAACAACTGGTCCTATATCAACACTGCAATACAAGAATCTTGCTAGCAACTTATCCTATCTCAGATTTGTGACACCAAACTCTTGCCACTGAAACCTGCATTACCTGGTCATATCTTAGCACCATACAAATGGTAATTGGAAGCTACACACAGACTACATACAATGATCATAACGTGAAGTTGATCGAGCTTCCCCTACAGGAAACACTGCATCATGACAAAAGTTCACAAGAAAATAAGCTGTTTTACCACTGTCTGGCGATGTGAAAACACAACCAGGACATTTTTACCAACCTGGGAGGTCCATGTGCTGGAAACATCAACATCCAAACTCTTCCAGTAAAAAGTGCAGTAAATGCACTGTATCACGCCCTCATCAGTGTGTTATAACTAAAGAGATACGCTTACAATCACGTATCCCACGGCGCCGGCAACTGTCACAGCTCTCTCAAAGACAGTCTGTGACAGGTTTCATCATTGATCCACTTCCAGCCATATGATAAAAAGCAGTTGCACTTACGTATTTGCTCACTCTGAATGAACTGTGAAACAAAACTTCAGCCAGCAAGTTCAGTGCCAAGTATATGATTGTTTTTTGTTGCTTAATGCTGCTTTCTGCAATATTCCAACAATTTACAATGTGAATAATCAACTGAGGACTTGACAATCTGATATAATGAGCAAATATGTTAGTTGGGGAGCTAGGTGCTTACTCCACTAGCAGAAATATTCAATATCACAGCAGACAACTTGAGTGAGAGCACTTTTATACCACTTTTAGCAATATTCCAGCAATATCACAGCAGAGGACACCAGAAATGGGCGTCACACATTGTACCCATGTGGGGAATCAAACCCGTGTCTTCAGAGTGACGAACAGGTGCTTTAACCACAGGTTACCCCATGAGATCATGGATATGGTTCGCTATGTGTTCAGGAGAACTGTGCTAGTAAACGTAGAATATTCGCATGCGCATGAAAACAAAAACAGTCATGCTTTCGACCTCTCCTTAAATTAGTGTTAAAAATTGACGGACGAGGGGTCGTATATTCGACGGCCTATCTTAATATTTGAATTATAACTCGCAAGTTGATAGGCTGCTTTCTGCAACGCCTATCGAAAGTATTCACAATAGGACTATATTGTTGTGAACAGTGTACAAACTGTATACTTTTGTGCAAAACAAAAATAGAATTAAAGTGAAAATAGATTAGTGACAGTGCTGAGAGCTTATTTTATGGAACACTGCGTAACACTACGCTTTCAGCAATATTCTAGCAACTTACCAACTGGGAGCACCACAAATTGGCTTCACAGATTATATGTGAGAAAATGAACCTCTGCATCTCCCTTGACAAGCTAACACCTTAACCCCTGGGCCATACCGCCTTCAGTTATTTTAGTGGGAAACTGGGACACACAATATAAAAAGAGCAAAGAATTAAGCTGATGTGTTCTTAAATGTCGATCAGTCTTTAATGCAATACTTCTGATTAAACTGCCTGACCCTACTTTTCACTTCAACTTACTTTCAGCTTTCATTCATCACTTCACTATCAAAGTTCCACTTCAATAAATATTTTGCTGCTTAATTTGCTTCTGCACTGATCAACTTTAGTTTTGATTCATTTTTAAATTATACATTATTTTAATTATCCCAGATCAAACCATGACACTCCGTAGAATCACGGATGAAAGGGCAAAGCTCCTGTGATGAAAAGGTGATAGTCTTGGTTGTGCTGTAACTTAATGAGATGAATTTGGAAGCTTCCATTACAACCTAACACTCCAGCCTACAGCCACTGAAACCTTATTCCATATTCAGCAACAACTGCAGTAAGGCATTGAAAGCTTGGACATCAACACTGTAAGCTACTTTTAAAGTCACAAATTTTGAAAAAATTGTATAACTATCTGGTTTCCCCCTACTATGATATGGCTCTACAGCCAGGCTTTACTGCTTCCAAATTTGGGGCCAAACTGTACTCACTCTATGTAAAATCTGAAAGATCCTAACAGTAGCCCACTTACCATGACCCAATCAACAGCCCACCTACCATGACTGTATGAGACCCCCATCTACTGTTTACCTACCGTGACGCTATGAGACTCAATCCACTGTCTACCTACCATGACTGTATGAGACCCCATCCACAGCCCACCTACCATGACTGTATGATACCCAATCCACTGTCTACCTACCATGACTGTATGAGACCCCATCCACTGTCTACCTACCATGACTGTATGAGATCCCATCCACTGTCTACCTACCATGACTGTATGAGACCCAATCCACTGTCTACCTACCATGACTGTATGAGACCCAATCCACAGCCCACCTATCATGACTGTATGAGACCCCATCCACTGTCTACCTACCATGTCTGTGTGAGACCCCATCCACAGCCCACCTACCATGACTGTATGAGACCCCATCCACTGTCTACATACAATGACTGTATGAGACCCCATCCACTGTCTACCTACCATGTCTGTATGAGACCCCATCCACAGCCCACCTACCATGACTGTATGAAACCCCATCCACTGTCTACCTACCATGACTGTATGATACCCCATCCACTGTCTACCTACCATGTCTGTATGAGACCCCAACCACAGCCCACCTACCATGACTGTATGAGACCCCATCCACTGTCTACCTACCATGACTATATGAAACCCAATCCACTGTCTACCTACCATGACTGTATGAGACCCCATCCACTGTCTACCTACCATGACTGTATGAGACCCCATCCACTGTCTACCTACCATGACTGTATGAGACCCCATCCACTGTCTACCTACCATGACTGTATGAGACCCCCATCTATTGTCTACCTACAATGACTGTATGAGACCCCATCCACTGTCTACCTACAATGACTGTATGAGACCCCATCTACTGTCTACCTACCATGACTGTATGAGACCCCATCCACTGTCTACCTACCATGACTGTATGAGACCCCATCCACTGTCTACCTACCATGACTGTATGAGACCCCATCCACTGTCTACCTACCATGACTGTATGAGACCCCATCCACTGTCTACCTACCATGACTGTATGAGACCCCATCTATTGTCTACCTACAATGACTGTATGAGACCCCATCCACTGTCTACCTACAATGACTGTATGAGACCCCATCCACTGTCTACCTACCATGTCTGTGTGAGACCCCATCCACAGCCCACCTACCATGACTGTATGAGACCCCATCCACTGTCTACATACAATGACTGTATGAGACCCCATCCACTGTCTACCTACCATGTCTGTATGAGACCCCATCCACAGCCCACCTACCATGACTGTATGAAACCCCATCCACTGTCTACCTACCATGACTGTATGATACCCCATCCACTGTCTACCTACCATGTCTGTATGAGACCCCAACCACAGCCCACCTACCATGACTGTATGAGACCCCATCCACTGTCTACCTACCATGACTATATGAAACCCAATCCACTGTCTACCTACCATGACTGTATGAGACCCCATCCACTGTCTACCTACCATGACTGTATGAGACCCCATCCACTGTCTACCTACCATGACTGTATGAGACCCCATCCACTGTCTACCTACCATGACTGTATGAGACCCCATCTATTGTCTACCTACAATGACTGTATGAGACCCCATCCACTGTCTACCTACAATGACTGTATGAGACCCCATCTACTGTCTACCTACCATGACTGTATGAGACCCCATCCACTGTCTACCTACCATGACTGTATGAGACCCCATCCACTGTCTACCTACCATGACTGTATGAGACCCCATCCACTGTCTACCTACCATGACTGTATGAGACCCCATCCACTGTCTACCTACCATGACTGTATGAGACCCCATCTATTGTCTACCTACAATGACTGTATGAGACCCCATCCACTGTCTACCTACAATGACTGTATGAGACCCCATCTACTGTCTACCTACCATGACTGTATGAGACCCCATCCACTGTCTACCTACCATGACTGTATGAGACCCCATCCACTGTCTACCTACCATGACTGTATGAGACCCCATCTATTGTCTACCTACAATGACTGTATGAGACCCCATCCACCATCTACCTACAATGACTGTATGAGACCCCATCTACTATCTACCTACCATGACTGTATGAGACCCCATCCACTGTCTACCTACCATGACTGTATGAAACCCAATCCACTGTCTACCTACCATGACTGTATGAGACCCCATCTACTGTCTACCTACCATGACTGTATGAGACCCCATCCACTGTCTACCTACCATGACTGTATGAGACCCCATCCACTGTCTACCTACCATGACTGTATGAGACCCCATCCACTGTCTACCTACCATGACTGTATGAGACCCCATCTATTGTCTACCTACAATGACTGTATGAGACCCCATCCACTGTCTACCTACAATGACTGTATGAGACCCCATCTATTGTCTACCTACAATGACTGTATGAGACCCCATCCACTGTCTACCTACAATGACTGTATGAGACCCCATCCACTGTCTACATACAATGACTGTATGAGACCCCCTCTACTGTCTACCTACCATGACACTATGAGACCCCATCCACTGTCTACCTACCATGACTGTATGAGACCCCATCCACTGTCTACCTACCATGACAGTATGAGACCCCATCCACTGTCTACCTACCATGACTGTATGAGACCCCATCCACTGTCTACCTACCATGACAGTATGAGACCCCAGCCACTGTCTACCTACCATGACTGTATGAGACCCCATCCAGTCTACCTACCATGACTGTATGAGACCCCATCCACTGTCTACCTACCATGACTGTATGAGACCCAATCCACTGTCTACCTACCATGACACTATGAGACCCCATCCACTGTCTACCTACCATGACTGTATGAGACCCCATCCACTGTCTACCTACCATGACTGTATGAGACCCCATCCACAGCCCACCTACCATGACACTATGAGACCCCATCCACTGTCTACCTACCATGACACTATGAGACCCCATCCACTGTCTACCTACCATGACTGTATGAGACCCCATCAACAGCCTAGCCCAATATTCTATGCTAAACCAGTGGCCTTCAAGCAAACATGCGCCATATTTCCAAATGCATGTAATAGAGTTATAACTAATGTGATCATTTGGTCGAGGTGACATGTATTTCACTGATAACACGATAAGAAAAAACAAAGAGGATGTTTGACATGACTGTATTGAAAGCAATGTTAAAATGCAATCTCTGAAAATAAGATCTCCAAAATAACCATTCCTTCCAATTTGCCTGCCAAGAGCACTTAGTTTCCAATCCCAGATAAATCCCTGGGTGTGTCATGTACTCTATCAGTTACAACGTGTAAGAGTATTTTACCAGCCTGTGTGCACGTGGCACTGCATGTAGCATTTCAAATGTGTGAGCTTTGCACGTGAACGTACCTTTCCCGGATCATCTTTCGACCTTGGAACTTTAAGGAAGCACTTGTTTAACGACAGATTGTGTCGTATGGAATTCTGCAACACAAAACAACATAATTACCAACGATTGTACAACAAAAAGCTCTGATATACAACTACAATATAAGTATGTGGAAAGGTAACAGCCTCGTCTACACAAACCTTTTCACACCCAATTATGACAGACTGTAAGGCACAAGAAAGGATACATAGTTTGTTATTTATGACATTAATGATAAAAAGAACTGTTGTTTCCTAACGTCTATCTCACAAGCACTCATAGATTAGAGATTAGGCCCTGAATATATATCATATAAAGATAGTAACAAATAAACCCATTTAAATTGAAAAGGAGCCCCAGTGAGTTGGGAGATTCAGCCTGACTCTGGGGATATCTAGACTTGCTTCATTTATTGAGTTAGCACTGGCTGGACAGTAGGGTGAGTGAGTGAGTGAGTTTAGTTTTACGCCACACTCAACAATATTCGAGCTATATGGCAGCAGTCTGTAACTAATCGAGTCTGGGTAAGATAATCCAGTGATCAATAGCATGTGCATCGATCGACAGTAGGGGAAATAATGTGGTTCACGGACCATGAGACAGACTACAGCACTCTTTCCTGCAACAGTTTGCATACGGTAATGTTGACAGGTAATTTCCTGTAAAAATAAACGGTTCATTGAAGACTCCTCTAAGAAATACCTTTGCAACCAGCCCTACCTGTAGGAATTGTTGTAAACGTACTAAATAAATATATTTGCAACCAACCCTACCATGTCGGAAATGTTGTAAACTTGTACTAAATAAAGTAATTGTATTGAATTTCAAAAATAAGATAGCGAACATTGTGATCCCGTAACATTTGTGTATAATGCAAACAAAATTCAACTTCAAATATAATTTTGAAAACATACTGACTGACTGACTGACTGAGTTTAGTTTTACGCCGCTTTTAGCAATATTCCAGCAATATCACGGCGGGGGACACCAGAAATGGGCTTAACATATTGTGCCCATGTGGGGACTCGAACCGGGGTCTTCGGTTGAAAACATACCATGAATGCATATTCTTTGCAGTCAGAAGCATCAGTGGCCAATGTTTGGGATATAGCATCAAAAACTTAAAATTCTTTCATTGAAAAATCAAACATGATAAAATCAACTGAGAATTGAGTTTCTTCTGACTTCGGTAATGCAATATGCAACAATGTAAGTGTCATGGGGTGCTAAAAGAAGTGCATGCTGGGATATCACCTTACAATCTCTGAAAGGGGTTGATAGAGTGAAAACAAGAGAAAACGAATGAACAGTAAAATACATACATAGAGTAAACATATTGAAGTGAATAAGAGAAGATGACATAAGCAGAATAGATACACAGGAAGAGACAGATGAAAGGCATTGTGAAACCTACGACACTGAGTAGATTAATACTATAGTTAGGCAGATTTGTGGGGGATTCTGGTTTCGTTTCCTTTTTCTTTTCCCTCACTCTTATCAACTCTGTCACTCAGCCTCTCCAAATTACTTGTTTTACAACAGGAATCGTGAACGACTTAATGGAAAATATCTGTATGTTTAAAATAAGCCACGATAACACCATCAAGTATCAAGTATGACCTGAACATGATCTGCACAAGCAGCGAAGGTTTTTAAGAATACATTAAAAGTAAGAAATATTATGCTTCAAAAGTTGCCATCCTGTGGCTCCTGCCTGCTCAGTGACTCACTCCAGCAAGAAATCTGGTTTGAGTGACAAGCATGGATGATTAAGGACTTGAGGCAAGATAAATTATGTTTGTCTGGTCAAAGAAACAAAATATCATGTTGCAGTAGACTCTGTTCACCTTACTAAAGAAACCATAACTACATGTACAAGGTCTAACCCACCGTGGAATCAAGCAGGTTTACTTGTTACTCTAACTACAGGTACAAGGCCTAACCCACCGTGGAATCAAGCAGGTTTACGTGTTTCAGCATCAAGGAAACTAGGAACCTGTCATGGTAGACCCTTTGTTAGACAATCACGGAACATGGCAACCTGCTTTGTTAGACCATTACAGAACAAGGCAACCTGCTATGTTAGACCATCATAGAACATGGCAACCTGCACTGTTAGACCATCAAGACCAAAGGTAACCATCTTTTTCCACCTTTGTGTCCACAGTGCAGCAACATCAAGACAGAGACACCACAACAGCGCTTTACAAACTGTCCATTTGAGAATCAAACGCATCAGTGTATGGGCAAGCACTTTAACCACAACACTACCCAGCGACACACTTCCAATGACCTGCGACCATATCAAACTACAACTACAAAGTTGTACCATCATCCAATCCAACAAGATGGAAAGTCAACTGGACACCGGTACAGTGTGATATACAAATTTGCTTGCCCAACAGAAAAAAACACTAGACTCATGAAAAAACACTGTACTCATGCGTCGGGCAATGGGTTATTTCAACCCCTGTGAGGTAATCACTGCATCTTTCTTACAGCATTGTTGTTGTACACAGATAAGCCCTTAAAATTCTAGGACACTCCAAACATGAGAAGTGCACATACTCGAAGCCCTGATTTGAATCCATGGCACACTTCCTGTCTGCAGGTTGTGTTATTATCAATGAAGAGATACCACCAATAGTGTCAACAACACTGATCAAATATGACATCAACAAGCACCTGCAATTCCATGTCACTTATACCATGTACACATAGCAGCACTTACATGAAAGGCTTTGCTCTGATCTTGAAAGAAATCTACCTGTTAAATACCAAGGTCTTGATCCACAAAGCATTCGTAGAGCTACGACTTTCGCAAGCCTATGGTAAACTGTAGAGTTACGACAGGTCGTAACGTTACGTACGATTTGTGAATCAGGACCCTGGTAGTGGTAATCTTGCTATAATCTTACAACAACTATAATACCATCATTTCTACTCCAGATCTTCACAGGTGTGGATAAAGAAGATAAACCATGCTAAACCATACATATACTGAGGTAAACCGAGGTCTTCAGCGTGACAAGTAAACAAGTTAAGCAGTAGGGTACCCCACCGCTTTGCATCATGAAGACAAAAATGTATCACATGGTACACAACGACACTGAACCAAGTCACCAAACATGACCACATGATCCATCCATCACTTTTTACAATTGTCACAGGTAACTGTAGAACAATTCTAACCAGAATCTCTATGATAACTGAATTTATGAGATAAAAAAAATAATAATTAAAATTCTAAAATTCACCATTGAGGACTGAAATTGTTTTCCCCTGCTTTGCCTGACAATGGACATTTCTTTAAAATCAGATGGTCAGATAACCTTTCGCACATTAGAAAAGCAAGTCAACGTCACATTCCATAAAGTTGTCTTGGTGCTATAACTATCATAACAGTAGGTTAAAATAGGGGAGTTACGACCAACTTAGCGCTAAAATTGCTTTACTGTGGGACATAGCTGTTTCTTACCTGTCCCCAAAATGATGACACGATCATATCAAAGTACACCTGTAAATGTACTGTCGTCTTCAAAAAACGTGTGTCAGTCATTGATTGTGAGTACTTATACCTGGCAGAATGACAGCGATGTCAAGCAGTCGAACTATCGAGTGTCACACGTGATACTAGATCAATGTCATAGACAATAACCAGTGTGCCGGGCAATATAACCAGGGAATATAACTGGGGAATATAACCTGGTAATATGTTACAACAGTTATCAGGTAATTAGTTATGACTGCAACTACTGTTTGTTTTATGGTTGTAATGGTTGTTGTCAGTTGGGCTAGGCTGTAATATCCTCTTAAAAACAACATGGTTCAGATTACCCGACTTACTCTATTAAAGGCACCAATTATACTGACTGTATTGACCATAATAATCAGATTCTATTACGATCTCTGCCTAATGATTGACATTATCATGACAATTACTGGATAGTATGACACCAGCATTCTTTCATCAATCTAGATAACTACAACTGTGCATTTTGATCATTTCTTTAGTATGACACCAGCATTCTTTCATCAATCTAGATAACTACAACTGTGCATTTTGATCATTTCTTTAGAGTATGACACCAGCATTCTTTCATCAATCTAGATAACTACAACTGTGCATTTTGATCATTTCTTTAGAGTATGACACCAGCATTCTTTCATCAATCTAGATAACTACAACTGTGCATTTTGATCATTTCTTTAGAGTATGACACCAGCATTCTTTCATCAATCTAGATAACTACAACTGTGCATTTTGATCATTTCTTTAGAGTATGACACCAGCATTCTTTCATCAATCTAGATAACTACAACTGTGCATTTTGATCATTTCTTTAGAGTACGACACCAGCATTCTTTCATCAATCTAGATAACTACAACTGTGCATTTTGATCATTTCTTTAGAGTATGACACCAGCATTCTTTCATCAATCTAGATAACTACAACTGTGTGTTTTGATCATTTCTTTAGAGTATGACACCAGCATTCTTTCATCAATCTAGATCACTACAACTGTGCATTTTGATCATTTCTTTAGAGTATGACACCAGCATTCTTTCATCAATCTAGATAACTACAACTGTGCATTTTGATCATTTCTTTAGAGTATGACACCAGCATTCTTTCATCAATCTAGATAACTACAACTGCGCATTTTGATCATTTCTTTAGATCCTGGACTGAATTATTGAACGTGTGGACTGATGGGTGAAATGATGCAGTTAACTACTCTGAAAGAAACGACCAACTCTAAGCATTGTCATAGATGCATTGTGGGTACAGTGAATAATATTTTGAGTCCCTCTGAATGGAGTGATTTTTTTTTCATCCATTCTCTACATTTGTGCGTACTAGATGCACATTTGCGCATTACGTAAAAATCAGGGCCCCGTTTCACAAAGCTATTGTAGCGCTACGACTGTCGTAAGTCTGTCTTATAGTATAGGAGTTAAGACAGTCGTAGCGCTACGATAGCTTGGTGAAACGAGGCCCAGGGATGTAACGTCACAATCCTTATCAAAGTCTTAATAAAAGGACAGATGCCAGGTTTTTATGGGGGCAAGTTTTTCTTATTATTCACATTATCTAGAAATTATGATTTATACGAATATATTTTGTCTTTAGACTTGTGCAAGTCTATCCCAGGGTTGTTTCCGTACTATTTCCAGACTATTGCGACAGTTACTGCCCCTGCTAGTCTCCGTGACCAGATGGTAAGGCCCTGTAACCTCCTTCCCTGCCCTCCATATGTGCATTCCAGTCCAATAAATAATTGACATAGGATCTACCTATATAGTGACGACATGAAAGCCGGGATCAAAGGGCACCTGTCTGGTAAAGGTAATTGTACAGTATCAAGTATTAATGCAAGTAATTGCTAGTGGTCAGACCCATACAGACTCTGACAATATGCACAACTCTCTAGTCGAAACCTAATGAGCTATAGAACTCAGGTTATGGATTACAGGGTAATACCAGTATATCGGTGTTGCTGCTACGTAAATGCTATTGCTAACTTTATGACCCTGCTATTGGTCATCCTGCTGAACCTATAGAGAGGCTGGTTGTCTACCCATTCTCTGCTCCATATGTTCAAACTATGTGTCATTTGTTCAAACCATGTGTCATCTGTTCAAACCATGTGTCATCTGTTCAAACCATGTGTCATCTGTTCAAACCATGTGTCATCTGTTCAAATCATGTGTCATCTGTAACAGGGGCATTGGGGTAGCCCAGTGGTTAAAGCATTCACTGATCACGTCAAAGACCCAGGTTTGAATCCCCACATGGGTACAATGTGTGAAGCCCATTTCTGGTGTCCCCCTCCCCCGGTGTGATATTGCTGGAATATTGCTAAAAGTGGTGTAAAACCCAACTCACTCACTCATCCTGTTGGACCTACTAAGAGGCTGGTTGTCTAACCATTGTCTGCTTCATATGTTCAATATGTCATCTGAAACACAACTTAAGCTATTGCTAACTTTCGGACCCTGCTATTGCTGATTTTGTTGAACTGCTAATCTGCTATGGCTACCTCGATTGTACTACCAAACATCTCCGACTAACTTTCAAAACACAATGCCATTTAGAAAGTGGTCAAATGTAACATTACTGAGAAAGTGTAATCCCAAATATAACGTGTTACATTTGACCACTTTCTAAATGGCTTTGTGTATTCATAGCTTTTGGCCCTGGACAATTTACACTTGTCAGAGGGGTATACAAAGTCTGTGATGTAAACTACCAGTTGTCCTACTTCCATTTTTGTGGTGGCTGTGCTGGTAATAGGTGCCTGGCTCTAAAAGTGTGTGTTTCCAATACCGGTAGGACGCCACCCTACAAAAGTGAGTGAGTGAGTGAGTGAGTTTAGTTTTATGCCGCACTCAGCAATATTCCACCTATATGGCGGCGGTCTGTAAATAATCGAGTCTGGACCAGACAATCCAGTGATCAACAACATGAACATCGATCTGCGCAATTGGGAACCGATGACGTGTCAACCAAGTCAGCAAGCCTGACCAACCGATCCCGTTAGTCGCCTCTTATGACAAGCATAGTCGCCTTTTTGTGGCAAGCATGGATTGCTGAAGACCTATTCTACCCCAGATCTTCACGGGTCCCCTACAAAAGTACTAGAATCTGTACTTTACTGAGAAAGTGTAATCCCAAATATGTAGTTTAAGACAAAATATCATGGATGTCAACTTCTCTTTATTGTATACACGTATGTGGGTTTTTCCTTGCCCCTTCATCAGGAACAAATATATAGTGTTATATTGCTAACTTTGCTGAACAAACAACCAGCTGTTGCTAACCCTGATCAACAACTAACCATCTCGAGATAAGTCTGGTAACCTGCTCAACATGAGTGAATTTAGTTTTTATGCCGCTTATTCCAATATTCCAGCAATATCACTGCAGGGGACACCAGAAATAGGCTTCACCAATGTGGGGAATCGAACCCAGGTTTTCCACTTGACGAGTGAATACCTTAACCCTTAGACTACCCCACCGCCCTGCTAAACATGGTACTAGCTGACTAGCCATCGTGTGTTTCACAGGTTAACATAACGGATACACCCATATACATACATTGAAGACATCTGGAACACCACTCTTGCAATTACATACTTTCCTAGCTACCATACTTCTTCAAAGCATATAATATTTTGCTCCCAATTCTGATATTGTGGACTGACTGACTGACTGAGTTTAGTTTTACGCCGCTTTTAGCAATATTCCAGCAATATCACGGCAGCGGACACCAGAAATGGGCTTAACACATTGTGCCCATGTGGGGAATCGAACCCGGGTCTTCGGCGTGACGAGCCAACGCTTTAACCACTAGGCTACCCCACCGCCCCTGATATTGTGGAAGCTGAAAGATTTGGTTTGTGATTGATGTAATCATTAAAGTAAAGTATTCATCATGTATGTCTCCTATCTAACATTAACAACGACATACAGTCCAACACAGACAATGAAAAATCAATGTGTAGTTCCCGAATCTTGTCTAAAACACATTTCAATTCAAATTACTTTACAGCAGAATCATGCTTGGACGCTCTAACTATACAAAACTGCACAAAAGTCTTCAGCCTACATAAAAGAACTTGCTAAATAAAACACCCATTACTGACGGATGAATGAGCTGGAGGCAAAATATGCTAAATGAAGTAAAGAACCCTGCCGATATATTATTACCCTAATCTAAACTGAAAACATCAAAAAGAAAGGCAAGATCTGAAACTGATGTAATGCTCCTTATGTAGGCTGTCAATCAGCTATGAACTTCCTAAATCAATACAAAATACATTCAGTTTAATGATTTTCAATTTAGCAATTAGGCAACAAGGCTGATCAGCCCAGACACAATCGCATCGCTGTTCTATCACTGTACAGAAACGCTGAGCTCAAGAGAAACATGGACAGACTCACCAGCACCAACCATGGTTTGGTTATCTTAACCGCCATCAAAAGATGCATGCAAACTGAAGATTAAGTCTGTCCATGTTTCTCATCCACTCCTGGTTGGTTTCAAGAGACCATTTGGTGAGATGAGGTGAAATTGGGTTTTACGTCGTGCTTGAGAATATTTCGCTCATATATGACGACGTGCATGCGTGTGTATGTGTATGTGCGGCTGCTTGTACTAGCCCAGACTTAAGCTGGTTTTATAGTGCTAGCCCACTGAGATACCATGCCGCAGTGAAGCATGAATACCCCACTCAGACACATTATACTGACTCCGAGCCGACCAGTCCTTATTGAGCCCATTAATGCCGAGCGCAAGACAGGGACCAACAAGTACCAAATTTTAACGTCTTTTGGTGTGACGCGGTCCGGGATCGAACCTGCGACCTTCCACTCTCCTAGCGGACGCTCTAACCACTACACCACGGAGGCGGTCAGAGACCATTTGGGATAATGAAAGACTGTTTGAGTTGGCAATGCAAATTCCATGAAGGCACCCGCAACAAATCCCTTACGAATATGAAGCAAATATGATAAATATCATGAATACTGGGTAACGAATACTTATATTGCGCAACAAATATATGCATTATCACGTCAATAGTAGATGTATTATTCTTGATATTCAGTGAAACTATCGTCACCATCTATAGTAATACTATTGCAATAGGTTTTTTTCTCCTTGTTGTTGTCTCATTTGAAGTCATTTCCCAAATGAATGTATAGTTTCTACGAAATAAAAACAATTTGAAGTAGTTTCAGTCTCTTTTAATAAATAACAAGAAACATGAAACCCAGATCAAGTAAACTGTTAAAACATAAACTCAATGAAGCTGCAAGTCTGCACCCAAACAATAATTTTTTTTAGAAAACAACATAGATATTTAATAAAAGTGAATGAATCTTGTACTTTCTGTATTTTGGGCAGCGCATTCATCAACAGAAGTCACTTACTAAACTATCGATAGTCACACATGCTATCGATGCATCGATAGTTTTTCTTTTCTACCATCGATTAATTGTTATCAGAGACTCAGCGATTGCAATCCATCGATAGTTTGAAGCATCAGTACAGCACTCACAAATATCATGATCATTGGGTACACGAATACTTACACTGCGTATACACTATCAAGTCAGCAGTGGATGCATTATTCATGATATTCAGTGAAACAAAAACAAAATAAATACTTTGACATGTTTTGACCATGACCATGACAAACGACCAGTGACCACATTACTGGCTTTGATATATATTCCATATGTATCTTGCTTCAAAAACTTAATCCCCAAATCAAGTAAAAACACTCTTTTTTCAAAAACTTGTGAATATTCAATTCAGTGATCATGAAAAACAAAATGAATTCATTAAATGATACTGCTCAATTCTAATGATCATGAAACATTAAACGAATTGGAAGGATACAGCTCAACACCGTGAATCGTCAAAGGCCTACCAGCCATCACACATTTCAGAAGGACAGCTTGTCCCGTCAAACATGTCCTGCATAGCGATTGTAACATTCATGTCTTGTAATGACAATCACTGGCACACATAATCGATTTTAAGTGTCCATAATGGACTGTAGCAGAACATTCAGTCTTAGACACATAATTTCCTACGCGACCAAGGCATCTGACTCATTTTTACCCGAGAAAACAAATGACCGTCCATATTTGACCTATATGGATCATGTAGTTCCGATACCTGCCACATCATTTTCACAGTAAGTGCGCCACTTGACCTAAGATTAACGTAAAGCTGTTGTACAAACAAAGGTTATTTTATACAAGGTTAGGTGGGTGGGTGGGTGTGTGATTGGGTGAGTGAGTTTTATCAATATTTCAGCAATATGATGCTTGATGTGTGAACGCTTTAACCACTAGGCTACCCCACTGCCCCTTCATTGGCATGAGAATATTTGGTGGAGTGTTTGCTTCTGAGACTGACAGGAAGGAATGCTTCATTAACGTATAGGGTTTTCCTGAAACTAGTGACAGTTGTTTGTGTACACTTTATTTAGTTACTGAACATTACCGTAAACTCTGACTTGATTTTCAGTAGGATTAAGTTTCAGTGTAGTGGCAAGTATGTTCTTAAGGAAAACGGGGCAGTGGGGTAGCCCAGTGGTTGAAGCGTTGGCTCGTCACGCCGAAGACCCGGGTTCGATTCCCCACATGGGTACAATGTGTGAAGCCCATTTCTGGTGTCCCCCGCCGTGATATTGCTGGAATATTGCTAAAAGCAGCGTAAAACTAAACTCAGTCAGTCAGTCAGATTAAGGATAACCATATGAAATGTTACTTGGCACTGGCATTACATTAACGATGAATGTTGTGAGATTATTCAAAAACGACCAAAACAAACATACGCAAAACACTGACATTAGCTGTGCTATTTGTTCCATGGTCTAGCACCAATTTTTGGCAAAGGAGCTGATGTATGATGAGAGCGACACATTGTCTCTATGTAGTGTTCTCATTTATGTCAGGGTCTCTGTAATGGGTTCCATGATGAGCATGTTTAAAGGATTGTCTCTACTTTCAAGCAAACTATTTACAAAAAGTTCAAGCACAAGACAGATCAACTGAAGCTGTTTGACAGAATCAGTGGTTCTTAAAACATTTTGAGCTACTTATAGCAACTAAGGATCTCAGATTGATCCACATCATAAAGTGTTGTTACAGATCACGTGATCCAAAGATGCTGACACTGCAACTTTACCCTTCTTGGCAGCCACATGGAGGAACAACAATGATGCCTGTATGTGTGCATGATGTATAGTACCTGATGTCTATGCTTGGTGTATTGTGCATGAATGGTGCGGTCACAATGCATAGTGCATGATGATGTACAGTGCCTGATGTACAGTGCCTGATGTACAGTGGAAGCTGGGTGACAATGTTGTCACAGTCCCTGAACCACCTTCTTTTCCCTTCCGACTTTTGCAATGCAAGATTGGTTTATTTGTTAATTAACGCTGCACTCAGTAATATTCTTACTATATGGCAGCAGTCTGTAACTGACTGACTGACTGAATTTGGTTTTACGCCGCCGCTTTTAGCAATATTCCAGCAACATCACGGCTGGAGACACCAGAAATGGGCTTCACACATTGTACCCATGTGGGGATTCGAACCCAGGTCTTCGGCGTGACGAGCCAGCAGCAGCCTATAAAGAATCAAGACAGGACCAGACAATCCAGTGATCAACATCATGAGCATTGATCTATACATAATAGGGATACGACGACATTCCGTCAACCAGGTCAGCGAGCCAGAACACCCGATCCCGTTAGTCGCCTCTTACGATAAGCATTGGTTGTTGAAGACAAATTCTAACACGGATCTTCATGGGTTATAAGTTAATGGGTCTAGTCAAGTCTAGATTTTCGTCAGCTTCAGGCTGCACACTGGGGCTCTTTCTCAATTGAAAGGGAAACATCTGTTTTTTATCAAAATTACCCGTTTTTCAGAGATTAAGCATTCGACTTAGGTGGGTGACCAGAAGCGTTGAAGCAAAGACACTGTTGTATTGTGGGTAACTTCACAAAGACGATTACCTAAGCTCAACTGGACTGCATAACAGGTGAAAATGCTAATAGTATAGTGTATGATATCATTGAAAAATGGGGTGACGTCAGAATACAACAGACAACATGGAACTGTGATGAAGCCTTAGTGGGTCAAAGCGTTTGTTCAATGGGGTTGATTCACCAGAGGTCCCTGTTATTGCTGGAATATTGCTGAAACATTGCTGAAAGTGTCAACCTATACTCTGTGCTTCCATTGTAGGATTAACATGTTTCTAAAGCATCTCAAAACCCATAACACGAGCACATGTACAGTGAAAACATTTTAAAATTTCAATCCGCACTGAATTTCACTAGTTTACAACATGTTTAACCTGAGCAAAAACAGCAGATTTGTTGATATGTTATTTCCGCTGATGTGAAGATGTGTGATCGCTGGCCAACTTTTTTTATGGGAGCTACAGATTACCCCGCAGTTTAACCGAATCCACAGTATCACCAGTCTATTTTAGACTGAGCCCAGGGTTTTACATGACGCATTATTCCTGCGTATTTGATGCAACAATTTCGTAAACGACTCTCAAAATATTATCATAAGAGTCAAGCTTGATGCAAGTTTGATGGGTGACCCTCACAACTCAGTTCAATAAAATCGATTTGATAAGCAAAAAATGATATTGTTAGATTGTTCCAGAGAACTCAGAGGAGACAGTAATCCTGGCTGTTTGAACTGAACAATGCTGTAGTTTCACTTGGTGGTGTGACATAGACATTTACATACTGAGAATGATTAACACAAAGAAATATTAAACTTTTCATGACTCCCAAACATTTAAAATGACTCCCCCAAAAAATATTGTGAGTCACCATGACTCCCATTTTCAAAAGTCTGTGTAAAACCCTGTGAGCCCTTGCGCCATTGGCTCATTGAAGTAAAAAATGACGCACTATTCCTTGACCTGGTGGGTCAGGTTTGCACACCATAAAAATAAAATGACTCGCAACAATCATGCATAAACATACACTGCCAAACTTTCCAATATTTTCAACTTGTTTTCACATTTTCTAGAGATCAATCGGCATTCGTAATCCTCACAGCGCTATGCACACTTTCCAACATCCAGTGCGGCGCCAAAATCAATGCATGGAGCTTATAATATGTAACTTATTCAAGTCATGCATTTTGTCTATACATTAAGGGTTACGCCCCTTTACAGTATTTTTCTATATCGAAGGGCGGTAACTGAATTTGAAGGTAGTTATCGAACCAATGTCGGGAGCAAAATCATCTGATGACCCACCTAAAATGGCAAATGTCCCACTAGTTTCATTACCGATGGGCCCACGGCCCACTTCATTTGAAAAGTAAAATAGACACTGTATCACGAAGGGTGTTATTGTGAGGGAGTACTGTATCATATTTGATGACACTTACAGGGATTGGGATAGAGAACTTTAACAATGGGCCATTTTCAGGATTATTAGCCATTTTCTGAATTAAGAATGGGCCACTGCCCTTGTATCAATAGTAAACTTCAAAATTTTAATAGGCCATTTATTATTCTAATGTGCAAAATGGCTCATGGCCCCTTCCTTTCCCAAGCCCTGCACTTACTATCAGACGCTCAAATGTCCTACCATCGGAAACAATAAAGAATGTTGTATCAAATATGGAAAAAGAATGTTCAAATGGAACTTGTCTCCAGCAGAAAGCTTGTAATACCGTGATCATACACCCACAATTCATCAATATCATGACAATTGGATAAAAAGGAAGTAAACGTTTGTGAGCGGCAGTGCATGAGCACCTCCAACATCACATGACTGGCCTCGACTAGAGATTACTGGCCAATCCGTTTTGGGTAATGACCCATAATTTTTTCTAACAGCTACTCATTTCACAGACACAACCTAGCACGAAAGATATCCCGAGGGCTTGCAGAATGCCTGGCTTTGTCAGGGGAGTCGTAATTGCTATCAATATTCCAGCTAGGATTCAGAAGATAATAATTCCATCAAAATGGTATTCAATACATAAAAATGGAGTCGCTTTTTTTCAATTAATGAGCGCATTAGGCCATCATGAAATCCAAGTGACTTAAATCAGTTCGGCATGTCAGAAGTCACTGACGTCTGTTTTACTTTGTTCCTGAAAACAGGACTCAGTAATGTTCCAGCTTTATGTTTCCTGGAAAAAACAAACTAGTGACTGATATTACCATGATTACTATAGTGCCATCTTTAGGGGTGAAACCAGGGGTGGAAATAACTTTAAAATTGCTAGTGTACTCCGGTACAGTGGCAAATGTAAAATCACTTACCCTGATAATTTTTCCACTATACCGGCCGTTTTCTTGTTGATTTTTTAAATAAACAACATAATTAACGTTGGGAAGTCAACTGGACACTGGTACAGTGTGATATACAAATTTGCTTGCCCAACAGAAAAAAGCACTGGTCTCGGACGTCGGGCAATGGGTTATTTCCACCCCTGGAAACGGTAAGCTCTTATCACAGTTCGGTACATACTGCAGTACAAGGTCTTCGGTTTGGTCCGTTTCAGTTGGGTATATGAGAATTAACTCAAATGCATAGATTTCGACAAAATGATTCGATTTCTAGACATTTTTAAAAAGGTTAATAAAATGACAATATGAAAACTGAAAATACCGAATTTTTTTATTGCATTATGTTATACCAAACCGAGGGAAAATACCGTGGTTTTACTAACACTGTGGTATACCGTTTCATCCCAAATATTGTCGGGTGACCTGACACTCAAATCAACCAGGAAAGGCTTCCCCATCCATTCAGTCACTTTGGATATCGGGGTATGTGAAGTCAGGAACTGTTCTAATCATCACAGGGGCGGTGGGGTAGCCTAATGGTTCAAGCGTTGGCTCGTCACCCCGAAGACCCGGGTTCGAATCCCCACATGGGCACAATGTGTGAAGCCTATTTTAGGTGTCCCCCGCCATGATGTTGCTGGAATATTGCTAAAAGCGGCGTAAAACCAAACTCAGTCAGTCAGTCTAATCATCACAGAATTTCTTATGCATTTATGACACAAAATATTACCTGGAGAAAGAAGTTGCTTAAGTATAGCTACCATTTCACTTCACACGTTTCATCTTCATCATGGGTGCTGAATGTACACTTGTAAAGGTTCGCCAACATGCCGATCCACTTTCTTTCTGACATAATGTTTGTTTCAAAAATGCAGGAGAGGAGGGTTGTAATATCCACTTCTTTCTTCTTACTTATTACACTTAAGAGGGTATGAAAGTTTTAATATCAAATAAATAGCAGGATTGTTCTTAATGTAGATAATGTCATGGCTGCTCCCATCACTATCATAAAACACACAGAAGACAAGACAGTAAGAAGCCGCCTCATTGGCTAGTTGTTGTTACGCTGACATTCAAACATAGACACATCATAATACTCCATATTTGTTTCTAATTTCTAACCAAACAACTGGTTTATTTCTGTGTGCTTTATCATTTTCTTGTTTCGGTTTTTGTAAAAAGCAACTTTCAAACCCACCAAAAGATAATATAAAAGTGGTCTGGTCTCGGGGACAGATGAAAGATAAATCTATGTAACTGTCTCCTACGACTTGTGCTCAGATCAATGTCTACTGCTATATTCCGAACACATATATTCCATTTCCTGCTGGCAAGAAATAGTGAGCGTTATATCTGCTGTAGACATTTCCATCTTGATACTGTTTCAGAAAGTAATGCCTAAACAGGGTTTTCTCTCAACCTCTCTGAGACAGGTAATCTGCCAAAATCTGCAGCAAATGTAAGTAAGAAACTCCCAAAGAGGATCTGAAATGTACACCTCATGATATAGTAGAGGTGAGCTGTCTCCTATCAGGATCAATAATTAGGAAAGGTCTGATGGTTCATCGTAACTTGCATGCAGTGGTGAATATATCTGGATTTTTAAAATATGCTTAAAAAATCTTCAAATATTTCAGAATTTTTTCCACCATATGCAACTAAATGGCACTTAGTTTGGAACCCTAGATAACTCTCAGCGTGACTAATGCAACGGCCTCTACAGGTTTTCAATGGAGAGGTACATTTGTATTTCTACTCATAACTGGTAGGTTCTTAATTAATGAAGATGTTCTTTGATGAATTGTACTTATCCGATGATTTTTAATCCTCAACCAATCTTCTATCCTGCAAAACACTGAAAGATTTCTGTCCACAAGTTCAGACTGCAAACATCTGTTTCATCAATCACGTACAGAAATATATAACGATAATTTAACATCTGAACAAAAACAATTGCGTTCACAAGACTCTCGCAATAAAAATTTGTCAATTAGACCAAAACCTTGAAGTTAGTTTTTAATCAGTTCAGTTTTATGTGTACATATACATTACTAAGTAACATTAAAACTTCATTCAGTAGTGGAGAATTACCTGACTTCCCATATGACTCACTCACAACTTTTTCTAAATCGCTACAGCAAAGTTTTATTCCAGTGGAGGAAATGTATTTCAGTTTCTAGACTTTAACAACGTTCCCTTTTCCAGATTTACCTTACTCATCTTTTCCGCTACCCATAATACTTGCAACCTTTGTTTACATAAATAACGGAACTTTTCAAAACTAAATGAAGACAAAACTGAGTTTGTATAGACAACTGTTAACATCTGATATACAGCACTGAACAAGATTGAACTAACCCTGCTTTCAAGGATTTACAGGACGCGAATTCCTGCGTCCTATACACATAAAAAGTGACAATGGATGCAACGAAATTTATTAGCGCATCCACAGGGACACAGAAAAAGTCCAAATACTTTTGGTAAAAATTCCAATCAAGTAACAATAAGTTATCACAGAGTTTGCTAATAGCTGGATTATGGTATCATCTGCAATTTAATTACAGTAACAATTAATGTGATGATCATGATACACAATACAATAACAGTATTAATAATAGTATCTAAGTGTCTGGGACCCCCATTTTGTAGTCCAGAACCCCTGAAAATTCAGAGAATGAGTCCTAGGGGCCCTCAGATACAGGACTCAAGGTAAATCCCTGCTGCTTTGAACAAGTATTCCTGTTATACCACTACAGGTCTGTTTAATGAGGGAGAAGACCCTGGAGTGATGCAGGAGTAAGTGTGTGAGTGAGGTTTTACGCCGCTTTTAGCAATATTCCAGCAATAATACTATTATAGGATATTTATATAGCGCACATATCCAAGCAGCTAGTGCATGCTCAAGGCGCTGGTATTTTTTCCCTCAATCATTGGATGTCAATCTCAATGGCACATCGTATTATCAATCTCTACTCATTGGGGAGTATACAATTCTTGCTGCCACTAGGCGCACCGAGTTATTGTGGCTTTCTCATCCTAAGGAGGTGCCCATTCACAGCTGGGTGGACTGGGACACATAGTCACAGTACTTTGTCCATGTTCACTGCACGTTGCCGTACCCGCAACTAGGTGTTTGCACGAATTCATGTGGCCACTATCTGGTCATATACCAACGATTCATGGGTTCTTTTAAGTGCACTGGGTTGTGTACTGTACACTAACTCGGAAAGATTCTGCACACAAAGTTGACTCCAAGGTTTTTACACCCGGTCACAAGTGGGCTCGATGCCAGCATCACCTCGCTGGATCACTAGCCTGGCGCCTTAGCCAGCTCGCCCACCACGCCCCGGTGGACACCAGAATGCCGGGGGACACCAGAAATTGACTTCACACATTGTACCCATGTGGGGAATCGAACTCGGGTCTTCGGCATAATGAACAAACGCTTAAACCACTAAGCTGCACACCGCCCCGTGATGCAGGAGATGAGACCAGGTATGGTACAGACGAACCTAGAAACCTCTTTAGGGCCAACAGGGATTCAGACCCCAAATTGAAGGATTCTGGCATGCCCTACACATTATACACCTCTGTAAATCAATGACTGTTATATCTTAAGTAATCAGTAACAAAACCCACAGATAAAAGGTAAACTATTTACATGTCTGGTCACTGTTATCATGAACATGGGAATATGTTGTAAGCTCAATAGCTTTTTGTGTGTAATGTGATATAGATAAACATATTACCTGACATCTAATCATGTAATCAGCATTGGCAATAAAAGGTAGTTTCAGTTTTTATGTACTTTTAAGTAGTGCATACCAGCCCATATCCTCATTTGTTTTTTCAGTCATAAGATTTTCTCTTAAATTAGGTACTGTCATCCCTTGATCTTTTTCCCATTATATAGCTGAGAATTTGAGACTGTTTATATTTGGTGCTGATATCATCATGATCATATTGACAAATATTACCAATAAAAACACATTATGTCAGCATATTTAAAACAATAATTGAGTGGTATGTACCATCCCACTCCATCATTATCTTCAAGAAAACATTTTCCTGTGTTGTACTGTCCATTAGGTCTGCATTATTCTGAAGTGAGTGAGTGAGTAAGTACTGCTTAATGCCACATCAACAATTTTGCAACTATTCACAGCTATTCTGAAGTGATTATGTATCTGAATAGAGTAATGTTGTGAAACTAAGCTTGTCAATAATCGATTCTGGACAACAGACACCATCAATTAATATTTTCAGCAAAATCTACACTTGCTATGATATGTAGTGATATTCTGTCATCAATAAAAAAACTACCAAATCATACTAATAAGGAGCTTGAGTCAAACTAGCATGAGAGAAAACTCAATTTTAATATCATTAAACTCAATTCAACACCAATAACAGATGCTCTGAATATGTGAAAGTACTGTTTGTATCTGAATACAATATTGGAAAAGAGTTCCTTACATACACCCCGCCTTTTTTAGAAGGTACTTTTCATTACTTGTATATCTTTGTATTTTGTAAAACAATTTGGTTGGGGGGTACGCAAGGAACTCTTACCCAATATTGTGTCATGGCATGACATATCAAAATTTACCTAGCCTGCAGTAATATCTCACATTCCTACTGCTTATCAAATGAAATGCTTTCAGTGACACTTAACTGTCATGCATGTCTTGTTTCTCAGTTCAAACTTAAAACCTCTATGCTGAATCACTCAAGTGGAACAATACACCTGATTAACTGCCAGGCAGTCAGTGATCAGGCAGAGGTGTCAGGCACTGTATATCACGGGACCCTACATCACTGTATATTCCGCTAAATTAACACACAAAAGTGAAGTACTGAAGCACTAAGTCGTACGCGTGCTGTCGTCACAGCTCATTTGGAAACACATTTCTCTGCTTCATTTGCTTGGTTTAGGTACAGTGGCCTACCTATGAGAATACGACTCAATATATTTATCTGATACATTAATTTGATTAATATACACATATACTGCCAAGTTTTGACGATAATCGTAACAATAAAGCAACATTTAAATGCACAGTTTCTACTTCCAAAGGATCAGTACATCGAGTTTGATGTACATCCAGTGTGTAAACATTTGTATTACCTGTATAAAAACACCTGTAAAATCCTTACCTTCCACCCATTCCCTGCATCTTTGTAATAAGGAAAATTATCACAAATCCACTGATATATCTCGCTTAGTGTCATTTTCTTTTTAGTTGAACTGTTGATTGCGAATGTGATCAAATTGGCATAGCTGTAAGGTGGTTTCCCATCTTTTTGTATCTGATGTCCTTGATTATCGTACGTTGCATTCGTATCCAAGGGTGAATTTGGGCCCTTTCTCATGGCCAGTTGTCCACCTGAGGCTTTGGATAGGGGGTCGAGGGCACCGTTGGGCCCCCCTAAACCTGCCCCTCCCATCGCCCCACCCACACGCAGGCGGTGGAGCCAGTCCATAGCAGTTAGGGAACTCTCCAGCTCCGCCATCTTGCAGGTACTTGTTCACCGTACAACCTTGTGACGTCATTTATGTCATCATGCGCTATTTCCGTTTAGTTTTAGTTGCATTCCTTTTATATCAACGTATGAATATATTATGTCTTATTTGAGTACATATGATGTACAAGTAATATAACTTCATCAATATACCGCTATGGATGCCTTACTATGACGTCAAAGCGGAACTATTTCTTCTCGCGGATGAATCGACCGAAGCTCGCCAAAGTAGCTTCATTACCCCCAGCAGAGTTGCATAGCAGCCGATGCTGACCTCTGACCCATATTGCGGGAAATTATTTCCGCAATGTCACACGTGTAGGTAAAAATGTAAACAAAAATGTCATATGTTGGCGCCGAGTTGACATGGGGCCAACTAATTTCAGGTTTGACATGGGGAAAATTACCGAATAATATTCTTGTGAGAAGTATGTGAATACGGGACCTTGTCACGTGTATATGATTGTGTTATGTACAGTCATATAGATATATATACGTGAAATCGGTTAATCTGTTAAGGTGTAAATTATGATTTGAGAGCAATTCACAAAATACGTAAATATTATTGTCATTTTACAGATTTACTGATAATTATGTCAGTGTAACTGACAAGTAGAATGGCATTATTCAGAAGTGCAAAATATTTTAAACAGACTAATAATGCTATAACCGATGTTTTATACACATGTATATATAAATTATAGAATTAGCCTTTAACCTTTTAATAATTTTTAGTCACCTGATTATGGAATTCAACATACAAATTACAGGAATCCATTAAATTAATGTATCATATTGACAGTATTTTCAGTCAAATGGTTATATGAACGAAAGAAAATAGGCGTTTTGTAAATTGTCTAAGTGAAAATTCACTGACTATATAAATACCATATACATTTGTATATGTACAGAGAATCCGCTGTATACGATGTCCGGGTTGTTGAGAAAGGGGAGTCGTCATGTTAAGTAACACGGCAAGAGAGTATGTTTGTTGGAGTGTTGGGGTCAGGGAGTGCCAGCAAGACATAATACACTCCAGGACCAGAAGCTAGGTTACAAAAGGCGACACATTTAGGATTTGGAGGGATGCTTTTTTTATTTAAAAAATAATATATCCAGAGGATTATGTAAAATAACCTGGCAACAAAAATTACTCAGACCACATCCCACAATTCATCTATCAGAAAGACACTGTAGACATTGATTAAATGTTAGCAGTGCAAACAAAGCAGTATTTCAAGACATCATTTCCTTGATCTTGAAAGGTACACAAGTGTGTTACCCACTTGTCAGACTCGGTGACCTGATTAATTTGCCTGTCATCGTACCCCAACGTCGCTTCTCACAGGATCGCTCATCGGATTGTCTGGCCCAGACTTGATTATTTACAAACCGCCTACATATATATGGAATAGTGCTGACTGGGGCGTTAAACAACAACAAAAAAAACAAAAAAAACCCATACCATTAATAAGCAATAAGGCTCTGAGTACCCCGATCGAGGGGAAAACAGCGCCTTGAGCATGTACTAGTTGTGTGAATATGTGCGCAATATAAATATCCTATAATAAAAAATATCCTATAACTTGATAAACATGAGTATTTTTATCCCAGTTTAAAATGCAGACTTACAACCGTGATCAGTCGGGCGTTAAATTTGTATACACAGCACTTGTAAATCAACGTGTTATACTGTTATAATGCTGGACGTGACAGCAGCGATTACCCAGCGAGCTGATAAGGATGCTATATACCCGAGGAGTAAATCAATAATAATGTAGGAAATGCATTGGGGTACTATTCAAGGTGGAGGAAATGGTTTCTTGAAATAATATTTAGTTTTACACTGCTCATATTCACAAATCAATGTCTGCAATTTCCTTCAGGTGTTTGAATTGTGTGATTGGCATCTACATTCAATGTCCTGCTTTCGTTTATGTACATATTGGCGACATGCACGTGTAGTGGGTGTTGAAAATGGCCGATTTGGCAAACGGTACTAAGGGGTTATTCTACATATGTTGCAGTCTTCGGGCTGCATGCCTTAAGACATATACAGCATGTCATAAAGTTGCACTGTGTAGCCATAACTGAGATCTCTTTTTAGATTATATCTTTTTAAGCATAGGGTCTGTGGATGAAATGGGAACTTACTTAATAATGTATTTTTTAAACAATACCTGAAAAGAATTGTCGTCGAATATTTTTTTTCTGTTCTTTCCATTTGTTTGCTTGGGTAATGTTCGTGCTGTGTGCGTGTTTGGGGTGGGGTGGAGTGGAGGTTGATGATGTTCTTGATGCTATGGCCGTGTGTGTATTTGTTGTGGTGTTGGTTCCTTCCCCATTTTTCATATTTTTTAGCTGTATAAATTGCCTATTCTTCGGCGGCGTGGGGGAGGAGGTTGTTTATAGTGTTGATCCTATATTAACCCTTTGTCCTAATCTGGTTTTTTTTATATCTTTGAAACATATTACTTTTAGTGAAAGTTACATCTTACATCTAAGAAAATACTTAAATCTTAATTCAAAGCTTGTGTTCTTTGAGATACTCTTTTTTAAAATGTGGAAAAGATCGGTATTCCCAAATGGAAATAGAAACAAAATCCCCGAGGGACTTTGGGTCAGGACAGGCCCCCAGTACCTCATGCTTGTCGTAAGAGGTCACTACAAAGGGGATTAGGTGGTCCGGCTTTGTCATTACGTGTCAACATGCCCTGATGACGTGGTACTGTGCTCATGCTTATCACCGGTCCAGAGTCAGACAACTTATCCGCAGATCGTTGTGCTTCTCAAGCTATTTTGTCTCTTAATTTGGTTGGCAGCTCTGCATCTTGCCCTCCAACTGTTCAAATTTCCCACAATCAAGACATCAATTCTACAGCAGTCAACATTTCAACTGTACCACACTAACATTTCAACTCCAAAATAAGTAACACTTCGACTCTACCAGAATCAACACGTTAACACTAATGCGATACACATTTTTATTGCACCACTCTAACACTTCGACTCCAGCGCATTCAGCATAATCCTCAGCTTTATTGTAGGACGTACTTCACCTGCCCAACACTGACTCACTGCAACATTGCGATTCCATATTCCCATTACCCTGGACATGTTCAACCCGCACCCTCCAACACTGACACCTAAACCCCGTCCACCCCAGCACCCCGTTCTACCCCTACACCCCACTCACGTACCCGAGTTCACCAGCGGCCCTTCACTATACGTGTGTACACATGCCACATCAAGCGCACACTATGATGATTATATTGCCCTATCAGTAATTGCCTTCATGACAAGCACCCGTCCTCCCCCGCCGATCTACCCGATAAATTGGGTCACGTGGCCTCAATTCGCGTGTTGATTGAGAGGTCGCGAATCAGCTCGAGCGTTTGACGTTCAATATGGGTCAATACTTGGGCCTTTGTGTGACAAGGCCTCGTTATAACGGCAGTTAACAATATTCCTTGGCCTTGATTCTCAGAGAAGCTGGACAACAAAGGGAACGCACTTGTTCCGTCACGCAGTCGGTGCACGTGGGGCGTCAACCTTAACGGCAGCCATTGAACGACATAACTGCCACAACTGTCGGCATTATGTAACAAAAACAAAAGGCACTTTGCAATATTAACTTGAACCCTTCAAGAATCCCCAAGTAAACAATGGCTTCTCTCAGATGCGCCAAGAAAGTGCTTTGTGATCAATCTTTGCAAACATGATATGACGAACCGATCACTGTCTTGAAATTGATATATATGGGTTAGGAATAGCTATCTAAAACATTGTTCATATTTCGGACCAGCAGTCACTTAATGCCGGTGAAAACAGACACTGAAATAAAATACTTTATTTCGATAATTCTTGCGCCATGTCGTCTTCATGTTGAGATTAATTGAATTATTTGTTCGTGTTTTTTCCCAGAAATATCCTTAATATCTAATCTCCGAAACGAACATATTTTACACACAAAAAATGGGTCGTAAGTTATGTCCATAAAACATAATAAACAACTTTCTTCATTTTCTGAAATCTGAAACTGTAATTATCTGGACTTGCATTGATTTTATTGGGTATATTTGTTTCAAGGTGTGCATGACAGACTGCATGTACCAATTTATTATGCTAAAACATATTTTACAAATTAAAACCCAAAAATAAATGTTTATAAAATGTCTGGCTGGATGTGTTTTTGTATTACAACCTCCCATGTACCAATGCGTGTGTGAGTTAGTTAGGTTTTACGCCGCTTTTAGCAATATTCCAGCAATATCACGGCGGGTTACACCAGCAATGGGCTTCACACATTGTACCCGTGTTGGGAATCGAACCCGAGTTTTCGACGTGACGAGCGGACGCTTTAATGTTTTGCTGACATCCGTCGAAATAGATTTCCATTGTGAAATCTTTTGGCCACGTGGTACTTTAGGCCCAGAAGCCATTCAGTACCACCCGATGGTTACCTTTTGCTGACATCCGTCGAAAGAGATTTCCATTGTGAAATCTTTTGGCCACGTGGTACTTTAGGCCCAGAAGCCATTCAGTACCGCCCGATGGTTACCTTTTGCTGACATCCGTCGAAAGAGATTTTCATTGTGAAATCTTTTGGCCACGTGGTACTTTAGGCCCAGAAGCCATTCAGTACCGCCCGATGGTTACCTTTTGCTGACATCCGTCGAAAGTTATTTTCATTGTGAAATCTTTTGGCCACGTGGTACTTTAGGCCCAGAAGCCATTCAGTATCACCCGATGGTTACCTTTACATATAATAGTATAATAGTACAGAAGAAGTTTTAACTGAATAAACCCAGGGTCTCACATAAGACATAAGAAGTCCTTAATATCAGTTTGTCTTTCCAAGGCAACGGAGTTTTAAAAGAATCCTGCAACAGGCCAAAGCGACGGTTTCTTTTGAATTACTTTGAATTTTCTTACCAAAGAGAGGTAAGATGTTTCCTTTAATTATTGATAACCATTATGTTTAAAAGGCAATTTCTTAACATATAACCCGTTCAGGGTTCTTGTTGTTAAAAGGGACAGTGGGGTAACCTCGTCACGCCGAAGACACGGGTTCGATTTCACACATAGGTTCACTGTGTTGGAATATTGCTAAAGAGCGTAAGACAGTATTCACTCACTCACTCACTCACTCTTGTGGTCAAAGCGTTTGCTCATCACGCCGAAGGCCCCACAAATGTGTGAAGCTCATTTCTGGTCTACCCTGCCACGATATATGGGAAGCATTACTATAGGCGGTGTAAAATGATCACTCACTCACTGTTAACAGAACAGAGCAGAACAGAACTTTCTTGCTTGAAGGAGGATGAAACCCGCTACATTGTACATTGCAATGAGTGAGTGAGCGAATTTAGTTTTACGCCGTTTTTAAGCAATATTCCAGCAAAATCACGGCGGGGGACACCAGAAAATGGACTTCACACATTGTACCCATATGGGAAATCGAACCCGGGTCTTCGGCGTGACGAGTGAACCTTTAACCACTAGGCTACCCCACCATATGCACATTCAAGGCAATGAGAAATCACTACCAACAGAGCAGGCTATGCTCACCCTTATCGGGAATAACTGATGGGGGCGCTGATTCCCTTCATGAAAACCTTCCTACCACCATTTGACCCGTGAAGATCCGGGTTAGAATTGATCTTCGGTAACCCATGCTTGTCGTAAGAGATCTGGCTCCGATTTCTCGAAACAAACTTAAGTTTTTACTCAAATTTCAAACTGAGTTTGACAATTAGAAACAGCTGAATTTTTAACTCAAGTGCATTTGTAAAATAAAAAAGCCCAAAGAACTTAAGTAATCTATCAACCAAATTCAAATTGTTTGAGTTTAATATCGATTTCAGTTTATTCTGGGAAATGCATTTTCCTGCATTGTCTCACATTAGAGTAAAAACTCTAACTTAAGTCAAAACTCAGACTTAAGTTTGTTTCGAGAAATCGGGACCTGGTGGTCAGGCTCGCTGACTTGGTTGACACATGTCATCGTATCCCATTTGCGTGGATCGATGCTTGTGCTGTTGATCAGTGGATTGCCTGGTCCAATTTCGATTATTCACAGACCGCCACCATAAGCTGGAATAAGTGCGGCGTTAAACAACCAACCAACCAACTTACCATTACTTGGCCGTTAACGCATTGTCCTTGACTTTGAAATCTGCGACCGCCTCCGTGGTGTAGTGGTTAGAGCGTCCGCCCGGAGAGCGGAAGGTTGCGGGTTCGATCCCCGACCGTGTCATACCAAAAGACGTTAAAACATGGTACTTGATGGTCTCTGCCTGGCGCTCGGCATTAATGGGTACAACAAGGACTGGTCGGCTCGGAGTCAGTATAATGTGTCTGAGTGGGGTATTCATGCTTTACTGCGGCATGGTATCTCAGTGTGCTAGCACTATAAAACCAGCTTAGGTCTGGGCTAGTACAAGCAGCCGCACATACGCATGCACGTCGTCATATGAGCGAAATATTCTCAAGCACGACGTAAAACCCAGTTTCACCTCACCTCACCTTGAAATCTGCACAACAATCACTTTCTGGGTGGAACATAAAGTGTATATAGACGCTGTTAAGAAACTACACTAGTTTTGTAAACACGTATCACAAATTAATAAAAGCGTGATTGTTTATTTATAGGTCTACGTTCGATTATTGTCTTATAGTGCACGCACACAAAAACAGTTTGAATGCTGTACGCTTGTACGCCCCGACACAGCAGCACTTAACCGATTGTACCCTACGCACTGATTGACAACAACA
Organism: Haliotis rubra; assembly: GCF_003918875.1. Lineage (NCBI taxonomy): Eukaryota > Metazoa > Mollusca > Gastropoda > Lepetellida > Haliotidae > Haliotis > Haliotis rubra. The sequence goes on along the minus strand of NW_025765603.1, from coordinate 1,614,674 downwards.
TACCCGCATGAAGGGCACGGAGTGCACGGAAACCAGGCCACGTTGATGAGTGACATTTGTCGATATCATATATTGAACCTTTCAGTTGGTTTGTAGATTACTTATCATTAAAGCGTAAATCTTTCCGCGAGGCTCGAGCAGGTTTTTACCGTACGGTACTACAGACGTCCTGGAGACTGGGATGGTATAGTAGTAGTAGTAGTTGTTGTTTTATACATGGGGGTGGGGGTAGGGGGGCTTGCTCACCACCACAGTCAGCAATGTTCCAGCTTTCTGAAGACGGTCTCAAAATATTGGAGTCTGGTCCAAACAATCCAGTGATTGACACCACGGGCAGGCATCGATCTGCATTTAGGATACGATAACATGTATTAACCAAGTGAGCGTGCCAGACTACCAAATGCTATCTTCTTATGACAAGCATGAGGATCTCATTGATACCTACATCTTGGCGGGTGGTGGTAGTTGTGGCATCAGTAGGAGTGATAGTATCAGTAAGAGCGGTAGTAATGGTTCTAACAGCAGTTACGTAGTATTGACCCTTACAGCAGTAGTTGTAGACGTGACAGTAACAGCAGTAATAACAATAACATCAATAGTTGACATTAGCACCAATAGCTGTAGACGTGACACTAACGTAAATAGTGGTAGACGTGACACTAACGTAAATAGTGGTAGACGTGACACTAATGTCAATAGTGGTAGATGTGACTAACAGCAATAGCTGAACACGTGACTAACAGCAAAATTTGTAGACGTGACACTAACGCCAATAGTGGTAGACGTGACACTAACGTCAATAGTTGTGGACGTGACACTAATGTCAATAGTGGTAGATGTGACACTTACGTCAATAGTGGTAGACGTGACACTAACGTCAATAGTGGTAGACGTGACACTAACGTCAATAGTGGTAGACGTAACACAAACGTCAATAGTGGTAGACGTGACACTAACGTCAATAGTTGTGGACGTGACACTAATGTCAATAGTGGTAGATGTGACACTTACGTCAATAGTGGTAGACGTTACACAAACGTCAATAGTGGTAGACGTGACACTAACGTCAATAGTGGTAGACGTGACACTAACGTCAGAGTAGTGGTTGACGTTACACACACGTCAATAGTGGAAGACGTTACACACACGTCAATAGTGGTTGACGTGACACTAACGTCAATAGTGGTAGACGTGACACTAACATCAATAGTGGTAGACGTAACACAGACGTCAATAGTGGTAGACGTTACACAAACGTCAATAGTGGTAGACGTGACACTAACGTCAATAGTGGTAGACGTGACACTAACGTCAGAGTAGTGGTAGACGTTACACTAACGTCAATAGTGGAAGACGTTACACACACGTCAATAGTGGTTGACGTGACAGTAACGTCAATAGTGGTAGACTTTACACTAACGTCAATAGTGGTAGACTTGACACACACGTCAATAGTGGTAGACGTAACACAAACGTCAATAGTGGTAGACGTGACACTAACGTCAATAGTGGTAGACGTAACACAAACGTCAATAGTGGTAGACGTTACACTAACGTCAATAGTGGTAGACGTGACACTAACGTCAATAGTGGTAGACGTTACGCAAACGTCAATAGTGGTAGACGTGACACTAACGTCAATAGTGGTAGACGTAACACAAACGTCAATAGTGGTAGACGTGACACTAACGTCAATAGTGGTAGACGTTACACAAACGTCAATAGTGGTAGACGTGACACTAACGTCAATAGTGGTAGACGTAACACAAACGTCAATAGTGGTAGACGTTACACAAACGTCAATAGTGGTAGACGTGACACTAACGTCAATAGTGGTAGACGTTACACAAACGTCAATAGTGGTAGACGTGACACTAACGTCAATAGTGGTAGACGTGACACTAACGTCAGAGTAGTGGTTGACGTGACACTAACGTCAATAGTGGTAGACTTGACACTAACGTCAATAGTGGTAGACGTGACACTAACGTCAATAGTGGAAGACGTTACACACACGTCAATAGTGGTTGACGTGACACTAACGTCAATAGTGGTAGACGTGACACAAACGTCAATAGTGGTAGACGTGACACAAACGTCAATAGTGGTAGACGTGACACACACGTCAATAGTGGTAGACGTGACACTAACGTCAATAGTGGTAGACGTGACATTAATGTAACTTGTGGTAGACGTGAAACTTATGTCAATAGTTGTAGACGTGACACTAACATCAAAAGTTGTAGACGTTACACAAACGTCAATAGTGGTAGACGTGACTCTAACAGCAATACATGTAGTTGCCGACGTGACTCTAACAGCAATAGTTGTAGATATGATAATACGTCAGAAGTTGTTGACGTGACAAACAGAAATATAGGCAGTCACGTCAATAACCAATAATAGTGGTCGTGATACTGGTAGTTGTAGCAGCAATAGTAGAAGTGCACTTTCAACAGTACTGAGGTTAACCGCAGCAGAAACAACCGTTGTTGTTGTTGTTGTTGTTGTTGTTGTAGAAGCAGCAGCAAGAGCAGTACAAGTAGTAAATATCCATTACAAACTGAAACACTGTTAAAAAATGGCTTATGAAGACCTACACATGTGTATGATCTTAGCAAGATGACACAGCAAAATCAATGCTTACGACTTTAAGGTATAGTTTTACTGTATCAACGCCAGGAATTAACATTGCATGTAGTTCAGAAACCAGAATCCAAAGTGGGAGTTTAATTTTGCTTCAGTATGGTTTATTTATAAACACGGTGATTTATCAACATATTGAATAAAATATTGAATCAGATATGTTGCCACATAAAATGCTCGTTTCATTTTTAACACAAACTGGCAACCATGCGCTAACCGTTCATCAGGTTTGAACATGATGGGTAATTAATGGATATAAAGGGGACGATCTCAAAACGCTGAAGTAACATATTCAGGGGAACTATATTTCATATGCGGGTTAAATACGCAGACTTCAAAACAAAGAAACTATTTTTGTCATTGAGCAATGCATTATGAATTGATTTGAATCGCGTTTTGTTAAACAAGAATTCTTTAGTTGAGATAATCTGGCAGTTGATTTTGAGACGACCTCAACTTTTTAGTCTGCAGATTTGCAGATACACAAATAATATCCCTACTGTGTGCGAGCGATTTGATTATGCAAAAAACATGTCATAATCTTCATGATATTGATCGTCGATAATTCCATAAATCCAAACACGACGACCGTCAATGTAGCTTAGATAGGGTACGGTGCTTAATGCATGGATGGGAGCACAGTCGAATGAAATCAGATTGTACTATTGGCCTCAATAATATTACGTGACCTACATTCTGCAGGGAGATTCAAGTATGTGAGAATGATTATAGCTCGGGTAGATTATTGTCATAACTCATTTCATGTTCACTTATACGGGGGGCGGTGGGGTAGCCTAGTGGTTAAAGCGTTCGGTCGTCATGCCGAAGACCCGGGTTCGATTCCCCATATGGGTGCAATGTGTTAAGCCCATTTCTGGTGTCCCCCGCCGTGATATTGTTGGAATATTGCTAAAAGCGGCGTAAAACTAAACTCACTCACTTAAACAGGTAGTGTAGTATTATTTCTTCTCATAACAATGTTCGTCATTTCACAGAGAACAGCCATAAGCCAAAGGATTACACGCACGTAGGATGAGTGACTAAATGTTGTTTTACGCCAGTCAGCGATATTAGAGGTATATCACGTGACCTGTGTAAAAGAGAACTCAGTAAGATAAACCACTGGTTTGTTTGTTAGTTGTTTAACGCCGCACTCAGCAATATTCCACCTCTATGGCGACGGTCTGTAAATAATCCAGTCTGGGCCAGAAAATCCAGTGACCAGCATCATGAGCATCGATCTACGCAATTGGAATACAATGACATGTGTCAACCAAGTCAGCGAGCCTGACCACGTGCCTTTTACGACAAGAATGCCGCCTAACATTTGTTATAATATGCTTACCAAACTCTGTATACAGACGCATGGTTATATTTGACTGCTATTTGATGTCATGGTTTTGTACCTAAAAATGATGAAGAAAAAAAGGAAAAAAAAGAATGCCGCCTTTTACGACAAGAATGGGTTACCGAAGATCAATTCTAACCCGGATCTTCATGGTGGTTCACTAAACCAGTGGTTGACATCATGACCACCACGGCAGGTCAGCAGTGCCACAGCTGTATCACGTGACCTGTGTAAAAGAGGGTAATCTGGTAAAACTGGGTAATCAAACCAGTGACATCACGAGCACTGACCCACGTCCTCTAACCAAAGGCATACATGAGTCAATGCTTGTAATATAGTCAATGGGTTTTTTACTGACCTCTTTTTTAAAAGTAGGAAGCTCCGTTTGCGCTTATTTCTTCTAATATTACATTATTGGGGATTGACGGTTAGTGGGACATTTATTGCAATGATTTAATTAAAATAGTTTTTTCACAGGAACACGTACATGTATTGAATTTGGACAGTTGCTATTTGGCACAACCAAGAGAACATAACACAGTGTTTGTATGTAAGCAAATTAAGTTTTATCTGATATACTGTATTCTTATCAGTGGATGGGACACTGGTGATCCCATTGTGATTCACCTCACCTGGGATGACAGAAACCTAGGGTAGTGGGTTCAAATCGCATATTCTCCATGAGTGCGTTTCAAAGTTGTCGGCACCATATACCCAAGTTTGTCATGCAGCCCCTGAAACAAACCCAATACAGCCCATTTAAGTCTGTAATATTTGGTAGGGCTGCGCAATATAACCGGTTTACCGGTATTTACCGGTTCAGACATGAAAACGATACGTATTGCGATACGCTGATCGAAAACCGGTATTTTGACATGCATTCGGAAAACTTCAAAACACTTGGAAATCTTCGGATATTTCCGTTTTTTAAATTATATCCTTTCCTTGATGTTCCAAACATTATTTACATTTTTATTTTGTCATGATTAAAAGTTGTTATTAAAGCCTAACCAAGCATTGTGATTTTGTAGTGTTTTTGCTTTATAAATCAAGCATTAACTCGATTACAAGTAGGCTTTTTTTTGTTAAAAACACTTCTTGCAATATATTGCAATATATGCTTTCGCATCGCAGTATATCGCAATATGAAAATTCTCTGCAATACCCACCCTTAATATTCAAGTCTAGAGTACTGCAGTTTCTGTAATGAAGAAAGTCTTACGGTGCATCTTTGTTGTATTTCATTACGATAATTTAAGAACTGTTACACGCGTTCATTTCAGAGACCTTTTATCACCAGAAGACGAATCCGTGTAAATTAGCCCTTAACACATTAAAGAAGAGTCTGATTTCTCCTGTCAACTAGTTTCACAGTGTCATGATGCTTTCCTCTATTAACGCTGTCCATACTTTGCCTGCCATTATAACACTGTGTGTACGGGCCGGAGGACTTATGTACAATAAACTATCTTGATCTTGACTAGATGTGAGTCTACACCATCTATGCTCGTGAGTTTCGCATGCATCACTTTGTGCATCCTGCAACCCCAAACCCGCACGCCGGGTCACAGAAACGCTGTTCTCGTTGAGGGCTTGCTCCAGCATGAAGAATCACTGCTTGCGTGTGACACCGTCTTCATCAACTGCATCATCAGGTCAACAAGTATACGCCCGCTCCTTAAGTTAATGAAAGACTCTTAAGTCAACAGGATGCCATCTCAAACGTATTGAACCATGACGCCAAGTGTTTTAGATCAAGTTATTGGAGTTGTTTGTTATGTCTGCGTGCAGTATTATTTAGCTTTTAAATAATCGCGTATGATAGGTATTTGAATATAAACAACAACAATATAATCACATGTGTGAACGCAGGTTTCAAAACAAAATGGTCTATATAACGTCCATAATAGGTGAAGACAAATCAGTAGTACAAATTCCTCCATGTCACAAAAATGATATGCTTCACGTCGGTCAATTTTGTGTTGTTTGAATGCGTGAGGTTTATTTGCTGTTGTTTGGTGTGTGTGTGTGTGTGTGTGTGTGTGTGTGTGTGTGTGTGTGTGTGTGTGTGTGTGTGTGTGTGTGTGTGTGTGTGTGTGTGCGCGCGCGTGTGTGTGTGTGTGTGCGCGCGCGCGCGTGCGTGTGTGTGTGCGTCATAAGCATCGTTCTACGAAATTGGGATACGATGACATGTGTCAACCAAGTCAGCGAGCCTGACCACCCGATCCCGTTAGTCGCCTCTTACGACAAGCAGAGGTTACTGAAGACCAGTTCTAACCCGATCTTAAAACTTAACGCCACACTCATCAATATCCAAGCTATATGACGGCGCTCTGTAATCGCGTCTGAACCAGACAATCCAGTGATTGAAATCATGAACATCGACATACGACATACGAAGTAATCAAGCCTGATCACCAGCACGGTTTGCTGAAGATCAGTTCTAACCCGGATCTTCACAATCAGCTGACGTTCCTTAAGGGACGACAAGCACAGGCCCTCGTGTCTTTGCGCGGATTAAAGATTTTTTAAAATATATAAAACATTGAGATGACCCCCGACTCGAAATGCTTCACAGTACAATGTCATGATATATATGTCAGGGTAGAGACTGCGATCTGGTAGAATCGAATCGGAGATTCTACCAGTAGAGATTGCGATCGGAGTCTCTACCAGTAGAGATTGCGATCGGGGTCTCTACTGGTAGAATCTCCGATCCTACTAGTAGAGACTGCAATCGTAGTCTCTACTGGTAGAGACTACGATTATATGGAATAACCTATGCAAGCAAGTGCAAGCAAGTGCAAGCAAGTGCAAGCTTATGCAAGCAAGTATAATAAGTGGGGATAATGTTTTCCTATTATTTGCCAGTTATAATTGAACTTATTTATTGTTATCTTGTTAACTTTATTTGTTAAGTCTGTTTTGGAGTAAGGTATTTTGTTTTTGTTTTTTGAGTGGAGTCCAAATTTGGCAGCTTGGTCTCATGATGAAAATACAGTGTTACAAACCATTTTTATTTTGATATTGTTTACAGTGAGGTGTTAAATGTTTGTTATCAAAGTCTCAGTTAAAAGTAGGAAGTTCATTCAGATGTATTTCAAAACTTATGATCAGTAATTGTTATAAAAACACTGCTTTCCAAAGAGGTGGGGAAATGACCAGGTGGGGATATGGCAGATGGGGTAATGACCTGGTGGGGAATTGCCCTACACCTATCCTCCCAAAATGCCGACATGCCAAGACACCTATAGCTTATAACACCGGGGAGTCATGATGACTCCTAAATTTTTATGCCTGGGGCAAACACTGATTATGCAATTGATCTTGCTTGTAATCAGTTTTGTAATATATGTATATATTGTAATATGATCTCTCAAGTCACATTTGTATTTTTAATATATCCGTAGAAGTGGAAACAGTCTAGTGTTATATCTGAATAAAATGCATAGTACTGTTCAGAAAAAGTGTCTTTGTTGTTTACCCACAGATCACTCGGAGTTTCTACCAGTTGAAGACGATTGCAGCCTCTACTAGTAGGATCGGAGTTTCTTCCAGTTGAATTGGAAAATGTACTGGTAGAATCTCCGATTCTACCAGATCGCAGTCTCTACCCTGACATATATGTACTGTGAAGCATTTCGAGTCGGGGGTCATCTCAAAAACAATATTTTATTAATCTTTAATCTTCCCAAAGATACGAGGGCCCGTGACAAGTAGTGACATACCGTGAAACCCGAATATAAGATATAAGTACACAATAAAGGTAGCTGGAAACAATCTCTACTGAACGTGTATGACTAACGTTGCCGTATATATGTCTTGTACCCCGAGTTATCTAAGCATTGTTACACATGCGTACTGGGGTGGTGGGGTAGTCTAGTGGTTAAAGCGTTCGCTCGTCACGCCGAAGACCCGGGTTCGATTCCCCACATGGGTACAATGTGTGAAGCCCATTTCTGGTGTCCCCCGCCGTGATATTGCTGGAATATTGCTAAAAAGCGGCGTAAAACCATACTCACTCACTCACACATGCGTACTTCGATAGTATATTAATATGAGACACTGAAGATAATAATAATAGTACTCACAAGGTTTAAATCTTTATTTCATGTTTAAATATTATAATACACGTCAGCAAAGAATCTATTGAATTTGCACACATTGCGCCAACATTGAATGTCACTCGAAAAATCTGATCATTATCATGGACTGCCTGTTCTGCGCATAGCAGTCAAAGTTTATTTAAGGCCAGACTAAGTAAACTTAGGCTCAGTATTATTCGATACACTGCTATACAGTATACCAGTGTAACGAATAATACTGAGCCTAAGTTTACTTAGACTGATTTAAGGCTAGTTGAGCCGCCATATTGTGTCAAGAGTGAGTGAGTGTAGTTTTACGCCGCTTTTAGCAATATTCCAGCAATATCACGGCGGGGACACCAAAAATGGGCTTCACACATTGAACGACCTGTGTATTAGATATCAACCGGAATTAGCACCTCCGTCTGTCAGTTAATTACTCCAGTGAGAGTGAAAGTAACTATAGTGCGTTTGCAATCAAACTGACTTACATTCTATTGTAACGTGTTACTTTGCAACATGCTACCCGTGAAGGTCCGGGTTAGAATATTTATCTTCAGAACGGGATCGGGTGGTCAGGCTCGCTGACTTGGTTGGCACATGTCCTCGGTTCCCAATTGCGCAGATCGATGCTCACACAGTTGATCACTGGATTGTCCAGACTCGATTATTTATAGACCGCTGCCATATAGCTGGAATATTGCTGAGTGCGGCGTAAAACTAAACTCACTCACTCACTCACCCACCCACCCACCCACCCACCCACCCACTCACTCACTCACTCACTCACTCACTCACTCACTCACTCACTCACTCACTCACTCACTCACTCACTCACTCACTCTCACACTCACTCACTCACTCACTCACTCACTCACTCACTCACTCACTCACTCACTTTGCAACAAGCTTCTTGGGACCGAGAAATGTATATCTCGATGATTATATCATGAGAATACCGGGACTATAGTAAAGCATCTTCATGAGAAGTTTTACTCTTAAAAGGTTTCTTTGTAGCGAGGCTTATCTCTTTGTAAGACTAATAAAAACACTTTCCGTGTATTTGAAAAATAGTTAAAAAACAAAATTTACAAAAAATAAACTTTTTGAAATGACAGTAGTTGTGTCTTTACTAGAAACAAAAGATATAGTCTTCAGAACTTCATTTGACTGGTACAGATCAATGTGTAGGGGGAACAAAGGACGTGCTCAAAACGTTCACACTGTATGGAAGCGTAAGAAGTCCATGAATGCGGTTCGTGGATCGACAAAATGCTATTTACTCAACAACCATTTCCGCTTTTTAATCTGACAGGTTCTCACGTGGATTTGAATACTGAACGCGCACAGCAAACAAAAACAGATAAATAAATTAAGGAGTTTGACAACTTTATCCGACACGACAATGTACACATGCAGAGGTTCCTTGCAAATTACCAACACACGGTAATTTGTATAGCCTCTCTGAATCATCGGCACGCTCCACGCCATTTATATATGTGTTATAGAAGTTTGCTTGAATAAGTAATGAGCTGCCTTGTCAGGATGTCTCCCTGGAACCGGCCGCTCCTGAGTCTATCAGAAGGATGCGCTCCTTCTGTCAGAGCACGCTTCCGATGACAGATTGTGCCGGAGGGCAAACTAATCTATATTCTAGCACAAAAATAAGTGCCTTTCGCCTTATTGATATGTGAGAATATTTTTGAAAGCATATCTTCATGTTGGAAATGTCCTAATCAGATATTTTGAAAACGTTGTACCAGAGTGAGTGATTGAGTATGGCTTTACGCCGTTTGAACAATATTCCAGCCATATCACGGCGGGGGCATCAGAAATGGGCTTCACACATTGTACCCATGTGGAGAATCGAACCTGGGTCTTCAGCGTGATGAGCGGACGCTTTAACCACTAGGCTACCCCACCGCCCTTACCTAAAGAGTGAGTGAGTGAGTGAGTGAGTTTAGTTTTACGCCACACTCAGCAATATTCCAGCTATATGGCGGCGGTCTGTAAATAATCGAGTCTGGACCAGACAATCCAGTGATCAACAGCATGAGCATCGATCTGCGCAATTGGGAACCGATGACACGTGTCAACCAAGTCAGCGAGCCTGACCACCCGATCCCGTTAGTCGCCTTTTATGGCAAGCACATGGGTTGCTGAAGACCTATTCTACCCCGGCATCTTCACGGGTCTCCTAAAGAGTGAGTGAGTGAGTTATGTTTAACGCTGCATTCAGCAATATTCTAGCAATATCACGGCGGGGGACGCCAGAAATAGGCAGTATACAATGTAACCCTGTAGGGAGCTGAACCCAGGCCTTGCCTAATTGATGGCGTGACGGGTGAACGCTTTCACCAATAAGGACGAAAATTCAGTAAGGACGAAAAACCCTAAAAAATGTTGCTGAATATTTTTTAGCAGGTTATCACTGAAATTAGATTATTTAGGGTGCCACGGAAGAAACTATGTGGGGAATCGAACCCGGGTCTTCAGCGTGACGAGCTAACGCTTTAACGACTGCTTCGCCGTCCCTCGTGGATTTGAATCCCGGTTCGATCTCGTTGCGTGTCAAGGTTTGTTCTCGCTCGTAAGAGGTACAAGTTTGAACACTTACACTTTTTACCTGACATATATAACTGAGAAATATCAACTCACCCACAAATTAGCTGCACCTGATATTGTATCGGGGTTATTTACATGTAGTAGTTTTGACTGACTGACTGACTGACTGAGCTTGGTTTTACGCCGCTTTTAGCAATATTCCAGCTATATCACGGCGGGGGACACCAGAAATGGGCTTCACTCATTGTACCCATGTGGGGATTCGAACCCGGATCTTCGGCGTGACGAGCCAACGCTTTAACCACTAGACTACCCCACCGCCCTGTAGTAGTTTTGAATCCACCTCACATATATAGAGGAAGAAAGATCAAGGTTAAAATTGATCTTAAGCGCCCCATATTTGCCGGGAGGGACACAAGTTCAATTTTAAAGTCACATCGGCATTGTTTCAGTCATATGGCGACTTGATGGGTCACAAACGATATCTGGTTGTTAGGCAGATCCCAACATCGTAGATCAATGCTCGTTAGGGGTGGGTATTGCAGAGAATATTCATATTGCGATATATTGCAATGCAAAAGCATGTATTGCGATATGTATTGCAATATATTGCAAGAAGTATTTTTTAAACAAAAAACTACATATTATCGAGATACTGCTTGATTTATAGAGAAAAAACACAGCAAAATCACTATGCACTAATGAAGTGTGCACCCTCCCTTTCCTCAATAGTGTGCACCCCCCTTTCTCAAAAAGCTGTATCCGCCCCTGCCTGCGTTTACTTAGACTGCCCTATAATAAAGCGTGTTACATTTGAAATATGTCAACATTGCAGTTTACAAACGAGTAGCCTGAAGACACAGGCTTTATATTCCTACTGATACATCTCGTGTCACCAGAGATCCCTACTTTGAATGTTGTTTTTTTCCTATGTATTATCAGTTACCCTATACACATATATTTGAATGATCAAAATTTGACGAGTACATACATGTATGTGTAAGTGCATTTTTTACTGTATGTTACACAATATCTAAGCTGTCATTCGATATACATTGACATGGATATTACGATAAATGCATTTGCACCGCCATAATTAAGTTTTTATTCTCATAGATATAAAGTGTCACGCGTGTGGGCGTGTATTCTTTGCGTCATACATGTTTCATGGTGACGTGTGGCCTTGTGGGTTTGGATGAACCCCGTTGGGCAATCCACGAAAATGAAGCGCACGACTGTTCAACTTGAGACGAAAGACGTGTGTGTCGCACATGAGTAGATTGATAGGCTAATATATTTAGAAAGACTTGATTGGGATTTTGGATCTAAATACATGCTCACTCTCTCTCTCTCTCTCTCTCTCTCTCTCTCTCTCTCTCTCTCTCTCTCTCTCTCTCTCTCTCTCTCTCTCTCTCTCTCTCTCTCTCTCTCTCTCTCTCTCTCTCTCTCTCTCTCTCTCTCTCTCTCTCTCTCTCTCTCCAGCTCCTACCATTGCTGACGCAGACAATGAAATCAATAAAGGCGGAGTAAGAGATTAAATATTAACTCGACCAGGGAAGATGAAGATCTTCAGCTATCTACATATCGAATGACTTCGCCTACCTTTAATTAAGCAGCAGTCGACTCGGATGTCAGAGCAGACGATAAATTACTCTTGAGCAGACGACATAAATCATGGTAATCTTCATGTTACTCGTAGTCTTTCTTTCTATCTACAATCGGAAATCGATCAGAATTAAAAAGATGTCAGCAATTAAAGAGGCCCGAAAAAACATACATATATACTTCGCAGCACACAGCCGGAAGGACTTTTGGTGAAATGTGAGACGCGCAGACGACACAAACCGAAATACTATAATGCACACTCATCATAGTGGACAATGGATATGAAGTGTGTCACTCCTTTGTATTAGACTGATATTTAGTCCCCGAAATCTTATTTCTACAGACAAATTAAAGACAATTTAAAAGATGTCTTGGGCTGAGCAGGTCTAGATTAGGCAATCATTCTTGTGATAGTGATAGTGGGAAAAAAACACTCAATCAATCAATCATTTTATTCTCAGATAACTACGATTGGTGGTACAAGAGCGAATACAATTACTTTATATACAAAAACAAATGAAACAGATACATAATAATAAATAGAATATATAAATATACACAGTGTCAATAAGCGAAATCTGACTGGTTTAAATGGGATTAAGTCCGGATTTCACGACGAATATGTTTTTATTTTATCGATGTTCCTCGGATTTTATTTGAAGAAATGCTAGTCCAGATGAGCACAGTTTTTCACCTTTACTGTAGACTGGATGTATGCTGCTGCTTCAGTCGCATTTTCTGATTATCATTATCTGATGTTTCAGATTAGAAGCATTTAACGCCATCTTCAGGTGTTTCAGTTAAGAAGCGTCGTCTTCTGATGTTTCAGAAGTATAAAATCTTCTTGGGATGAGATTAGGGTGTTTCAGTTCTCAAGCGTGATGCCATCTTATGATCAGATTCAGATATTTCAGTTTTCAAGCATCTTATGATCAGATTCAGATATTTCAGTTTTCAAGCGTAAGGCCATCTCATGATCAGATTCAGGTATTTCAGAAGTGTGAAATCGTCTTAGGATGAGGTTTAGATGTTTCAGATTAGAAGCATAATCTCCTGTTTGGTTTCATACATGTCACTTTCGACTCGACCTTTTCATCGAGAAATACCTTTGGTAAAATCAATCAACAGATGAACTATTGTGTTTTCGAATAGTGAGTGAGTTTAGTTTTACGCCGCACTCAGCAATATTCCACCTATATGGCGGCGGTCTGTAAATAATCGAGTCTGGACCAGACAATCCAGTGATCAACAGCATGAGCATCGATCTGCGCAATTGGGAACCGAGGACATGTGTCAACCAAGTCAGCGAGCCTGACCACCCGATCCCGTTAGTCTCCTCTTACGACAAGCATGGTTACTGAAGATCAATATTCTAACCCGGACCTTCACGGGTATGTTTTCAAATATGTTCATTACACACATGTAATTAGTTTTAATCAATCCGATTACCCAGTTGACTAACAGTTTTATACATGCAGAGATTTGCAAAACAAAATAACCTTTACAGAACACAAACTCGTCATTTCTAGCTTCAGGGTATAGTTGACTGATTTCATCATCGATTACAAAAGATCAATGAACATTTCTTCAAACCTCATTTTTTGTTCAGCATGATTTCTTTGTATGTTCACCGAACTATAAAAAAAACAACATTAAACAAATAATAGAGTTAAATTAAAATTTATAATATAAAATGAAAAGCGATTTTGTACATTCCGGGTCGTTGAAGAAAGAGTTCTAGTCCAAGTAGGTATCAAGACTTTCTCACAGGGATAATAAGGACTGCGCACTGCAGGTGGAAACAATGCAAAATGTTATGTTTAGCTGTGCCTGAAAAGAGATCGCGAAATAAAGTATATAAGTACATTATCTGGGTATAAAAGTACTACGCGAACCCGAGGGTAAATCCCCGTCACCCACCCCCTCTGTATACTAGAAGAAAGAGGTCCTCGTCAGGCGACTTGGAGCTTTAAATAGCGTCAGGCCTCGACACGTTCGGGACAGTTCTCTGAAAACATAAAGGGCTGGTTAGTTGCTTGAAGAGACATGTTTAACTATATATATGGGGTCACCGTCCCAGTCTCGTGTCATCGTCACAGTTAATTCACATTCTGCCTGGGGAATAGTTTTGAAGTCATTGTAAACCACTTCAAAGTTGTACTCCGTGTCGCGTGTTAGTATTGCACAATAAAACGAGTTTTCGTGATGTCGGGTGCTCCCGTCGAGTAAATCTTTCTGAATTGACTTATTCATACGCTGTTACTGTACTGCCTTTGCCTGTGCGGGGATTTCTTTTGGCAAAAACATTACATTGGGATTTCTAGCTGGTGAATTTTCAAGAGCTACTTGTTACCTAAGCTATTATTGATTTCACGCTATGATCTCTATCGATTCTTTTAGAAGTACTTTGTTCCAGGTGTTAAACTATAGGTGAGAGCGAATTGAGGTGAAAGGTTAAAGGTTAAAATTGTCAGTTCAAATACCAAAACGATTCTTCGTTTACAGAAAGGTCTAGAAACTTTAAGAAATGAAGACATTTCTCCATCCTTTTCCACACTAAAATGAGTAATGATATTATTTTAAGCATATTTTAAGGGAAAATCTACTCTTATATCGTATGAAAACAACATAAACTCTTAATTAAGGCCAGAATAACGACTGAACGTTGAAAAGAAATATTAATCGAATTTAGTATGAAAAAAAGTAATGTATCTGTATTGACGTTTCAAACCATTTGGATATGTATGGGGTGTCTAAATAAAGCTATCAAAATGTGTCCATTTGACAGACCAGAAAGACTAGAATTTTTGGGGGGATTTAAAAGTTACTTATTTATATTGTACTGATATTGTCGCACCGCATGTGGTATTTAACCATTTAAGGTTACCGACTGATCCAGTGACTAAATGAATACTGTCTTTGGACGCAGAAAGCAAAATTACATGTGCATCACGTCCACCTGTAAACAGTTTAGTCTTGGTCAGGCAGGAGTAACGCCCCATGTCATCGGAGTACGATGCAACATAATCAGCCACTATGAACATCCATTTCTAATGGCTCCGATGTTACTCTTTCTGAAGATGTATATCGGCCCTCAATCCACATGATTAAGGACGCGAGTGGTATGGTAAGACTTTGCGCAGGGGTGCCCAGTATCAGCGCAGTTGTTGATCTTTCCCCCAGATTTACTATTTGCTAACGATGTCCTTTAAATGATCGAACTCACAGGAAAACATGGAGAAACTCCTAACAACGCCTAAACAGTTTCTGTGTAGGGAGCTTAAAAAAAGAGTCATCAGAGTTATCCTTCTTGAATTTGGGCGACCTTGCAGACGATAGCTTTGGATGAAAGGTTTCTTTAGGTGATCACTAAATTTAGATCAACTGGTTGATAAAGAAGTATCATTTCAAAGATTGATCTTAATTGTGATTAAATGTACAGCCTAATAAGAAGAATGAATTGTGAAATATTATTATAACGTTGTGATTGACAATGACAAGATACAGCAAATACATTTCACAATCGTCTCTTGAATGATTTAGTTAGACAATGCCTTGCTCTCCATCTGTCAGATGAATAATACAGCTACCTTTTAGAACTTTCACCTTTCAACTGAGTTTATACTTTCTTTTATTATCTTTTTTCTGTGGCAGAAGATTAACATGGCTCTCAATGATGGTACAGTTATGGACTTGGACAGACTGATTCAGAGTTGTGGTAATATCAATTCATCCATACATTTGTACTGAAAGTTAGATCACACCAGTTGTAAGGATATGTCAAAATAGTGTCTTTTGCTTTATAAAGGCAGATAAATTTATAATCAATTAATATGATTTGATTGTAGGCCTATATCTATTTTTAAATAGGATCTTGTGCTAGTTTTCATTTTTTTCATTATCCTAAATATGAACCATTATTCAAGAATTTGCAGTGTCTATGTGATGCATCACCCCTTGCTATAGCAGGAGTAAGCACTGCCCTCTGAAAACGTATGATGTACAAGAACCTACAATGATCATTTATTAAATACCATTACCTATTGTCCCTCCTTGTACTAATGATCCTCATGGTGTCGAGATGGTTTTTGTTGCAGAATTTGAAAACAAGCAGTATGTGAAGTTAATAGAAAAAGAGAATCAGCAAACTGAAGGTAAGAAGCCAGATGTTCCTGCTATTATCAAAATGTGACTCACAGACAGGGTGACTGTGATTGAACGATGGTATTAATGTATGTATTGCGCTTATTTTCCTGTGTAAGGGTACATTTTTTCCTTTACTTGAGATTATGTTGTTTAATGAATTCATCCACTGAATATTTGAATCTTCAAACAGGGCTCCAGAAAAAAATTTCAACATCAGGAGTACGTACTCCTTATTTTTTCAATATATGAGTACTGGAAAACAATAAGAGTACATTTAGAGTACTGAATGGAATTTAATGGTGTATCATTAAACTTGTGCTTCGTTTCATATATGCATGGCAGCATTGCAACTCTGGTGTAAACGGTCAATAAACAATTAAACAATACTTTTTCAGATAAATATGTCTGTAAATGATTCTAAGACTGTACACAATTGCTGTGGTGCGTATCTGCTACGTTTTCTAAATTATTTCCTACCGTATCGTGTATATTTTTTATTCGTACATACGCCGATACGGCCCTTATCTGTAGCCCTGTTCAAATTTGACTAGCTGAAATGTCAACTATAATGAAATATCTGTGTGGCAAACACATGAATTTGATAAAGCATTTACCTGCCTGCTCTTCCTTTAATATCCTATATGACATAATGACAACGCCTAACATTCAGCCGATTCCGGGCCAGGTTTCAGCAGACTGGTTTTGAGGTTCCTATAAGGGTGTCTGCAATTACTGTCTGATATAAAATTAAGAATTGTTAATGGACACCCTTGGTTCTTCAAGCAGGATGTTGAAATGAATGTGTGTGACAATATTTGTTCATGATGGTAAGCCTATCAAGGGTATCAGCTGTGTCGTATGACATAGATGTTGACTAATGTATACCTTAACTTATCATCAATGCATTTCAATCAGACCAGTCACCTTGCATAAGTAGAATTTTCATTCACCCAGCATCATTATAAACACTTGGGTTTGAAGATCTTTTGATGCTATATTTTCTCAGCCTATGAAAGAGAAATTGAGGAGAGGGAAAGGGAAACATTCAAGCTGGAAGCAGCTATTTCTCAACTTGATGAGGACACAAAACGTGCTCACAAACAGTTTACCCTGAACAGAGACAACTGTGAAAGGTAGAATGTATATTTTTGTTCAAAATTTGCTTTTTCACATTTATTTGTTTTCAGTCTAGAGTCTGTTTGTGTAGATTATGAGAGTAGAAAGTAAAATAATACAGACATCTGTTAAGAATGCATGTTTCAGAGGAAATCCTCTCAAATAAACTGGTTAAAACTGGGATCATCTTATTTCATTCATAGTCCAGTTCCAGTAAAATTCAGGATGTACTATAATGACATTCTTTCAGTAAACATTCACCTCGCTTCGGTCAGCGATTATTGATTATCGATGGACTCGGTAGACTAATCAATATTCATAAAATGAAATATCAAAAACTTTAGAAAGTATTTTCATATTTTTATATTAGTTAAATCAAGACATAAACAATGGATGCAGTTTCCTGATCCGTAAAACTGCAATGTAAACAACATACACACATGTGTGTGTCTTAACAAGAATTATTCCTGATCGTCATGATTGTGGTATGAATTGGTACCTGTTTCATTTGCACTATATTATCATTGTGTCATTGCCCAAGTGAGTCTTGTGGTTGGTTTTATGATAACAATCGATTATTGATCAATTTCTGAGCTCCGATTATCAATGTGCATATTATGAGTGATAACCAGCACTTTTACCATTATATACAAAGTGACAACTCTGTGGCAGATAATGTTTGTGGATAAACAAAATATATAGTAAGTATTTTTCTAGCCCTGTACAGACTAAATTATTTTCAAGCCACCATCACCATGTTTTTGAGAGCTGTATTATGACTGACTGACTGAGTTTGGGTTTACGCCGCTTTTAGCAATATTCCATCACGGCGGGGGACACCAGAAATGAGCTTCACACATTGTACCCATGTGGGGATTCGAACCCGGGTCTTCGGCGTGACGAGCCAACGCTTTAACCACTAGGCTACCCCACCACCCCGCTGTATTAAGAAATGAAGAAAGAAACATTGAACAGTCAGTGCAGGGATGCAAACATATTTACACTGTAAAACAATAAAGGAATTACGATTTGTTTTGAAGGTCTTTGAAACAGTTTAAGTAACAGAACAGTGTTTTGCATGTCAAACATTTCAGTTGATATTGCAGAATCATGGAGGCAACAGAACCTGAAATGTTTTCCTTCTGAAATATGTAGATATTTTCACCCGAGTGTTTGTCAGTCATAGCCAAAACCTAATAGGTCATCCATGCAACCGCATACATTTATCAACAAATAATGATATATTTCATATCATAAGCCACTCGAGTGAGAGTCTATTTATCGTCCAAAACAATATTTCCAACATCTTTAGTTTGTAAATAGGAATATCCGGTATCCTCAAATTAAGAAGTACAGCTATCCAGCTTCAGAAAAGTACTGACATATTTCATATTAAAAGCCACTCAAGTGAGATTCGGTTTATGAGCTCAAATAATTTTTCCAACATTTTCAGTTTGAAAATAGTATTTAAGCAGTATCCTCAATGTAAGAAGTACAGAAAAGAGAGATTTGTGATTTTATTTCATGGTACCTGCTGATAATGGCCGATAAAGCCTTGTGATGCAGTTTCATTTCATTCCAAAGACATCTGGCCAGTTTTGCGTAAAAAGGCATACCCTCAAAACACTGAAACTCTATAACCCTTAAAGGTCACATGCAACCAAAAAATCAAACATAATTAAAACACAATTATCACTTCTTCATGACATATAATATGCATTGCTGATTATGAAAAAACAAATAAACAAAATTATAAGCGTATAATCGCAAATCAAAAGTGCAATATTTTGTACTTGGGTTTACCTCCCTCGAAACGAAGCAGCCGGGATACCGAACCCAGTCAGAGCGGGTGGGTGTGCACACAAGTGTAACGGCTGGTTCATTAGCAGATGCCGCCTTCACGGCTCATTGTGTGTGTATATATAGAGATGTTGGGTTTTGTATATACATGCTCATTTTTTGTGTATAACATTTTGCAATCAACAGACATCATAACATGTCATGTGTTCAAGTATCACACCTGCCTGTCTGAGTAATTACATAATGTGACAGAGACCGAACTTGGGCCATAAATCAATGCGTTTTGTTTATGGTGTATAGCCTGATTGGTGTTAAGTTCAAATTGCATGTGGTCAGTGATCGCAGTTGTGCATGAATATTGTCATTAGCAGACAGGCAGGCAGACACACAGGTGTCAATAAAACAAGACATTGAGTTTTGTCTGTGACAGCGACATATCTATATCACAGTTAGAAATTGTGTCAGCTCTAAATAATGACATTGCTTTTAAGTATCGAACTGAGAAAGTGACTCGGTAAGAAGAACGTGTGGTGAAATAGACAAATGAAATTATATAAACAGTTTATTTACTGTCATAACATATAAAAGCTCGCTTCGTGAGATATCAACAAAACATTAGGAAAATAGCTCGCACCAAAGCCTTCACCGAGTATTCACCAGACAGCCCGCTTCCAAGTGCGAACCTATTTCACTGCGCACGTGCTATGAGCGCAGCCCAGCTGGTGAAACCCGTATTCCCCAGAAAAGTCTGGGGAAAATTAGTGAAACGTTTGAACTCCGATTTCACGCGGGTTTTTTCATGGCGTTATTTTTCAACTTTATAAGTTGAATTTGCATTTTTGACACTTTGTTTCGGTAAGTCCATACCGAAAGGTATCAGAATCTGCAAAGTTGTGTTTTACGTTGCATGTGACCTTTAAATATCAGATGAAGTGACTTTGGCTGGAAGGCAAGTGTTAATTTGTATCCCCGGGACGTCATACAGGTAAATGATGCTTCATTATAGCCTGAGAATATCAACAGATCATCTTCATAATAACTGTGGTTATTTGAGACCTCTATTGT
The DNA here is from genome assembly GCF_003918875.1 of Haliotis rubra. Taxonomy (NCBI): domain Eukaryota; kingdom Metazoa; phylum Mollusca; class Gastropoda; order Lepetellida; family Haliotidae; genus Haliotis; species Haliotis rubra. The sequence continues at coordinate 1,594,298 of NW_025765603.1, read as the reverse complement.
TAATGTTCAGGTGATAATAGCCCAATAGTAATTATACTATCAAACACAGCAGTGACCCATTCAGTTTCTAGTTACACTGCATCATACTCTGGTTTATTTTCAGACAACATTCGTGATCATAGGCACATGCAGTGTCCCTCCTTCCCCAGTGTGTAACTTTACACTTACACTAATAATTTTCCTGCCTCTTTTTAGCATGTATTGAGAATTAGTTACATGTGGTAATTATCGTCTAATTACCACTTAACTGTTCGCAAAAAGTGTGCTTTTGCTGAACAGAGTTCATAGATCTCGTAAATCAACTTTTTACATTTTGAAAAAGAGAGTGTAATTTTTTCGAGAGTCTGACACTCATCTTGGTTAATGTCATGAGCCAAGTGGAAGAACATCTGTGAAGCCATATTCTTTTCATTGTCACTTGTGAATTATTGGGACACAGTTGTGAGTGAATACTTTCAGAATTAGATTCTTTCAAGCTTGTAATTATCTTTACAGACACTTCTTGAGACTTAATGACTCTGTGCTACATGTGAAGAAGACCTATTATGTGAATACAATATCATGGTGATAAAATGTTCTCCTTATTCTAGTCATTTTTAGATTCTATTCCCATATGTACTATAAAGAGGTAATGAATTGTTCATCTTCCTGTACGAAGTTGTAATAGTTCTGGTAAATGATAACTCAGGCAAGTGTAAGGTAGATTGGCCAGATGTTTGTGCCAACTTATTGTGCTTAAGTCAAGTTTCATAATCAACCTTGGTTGAGATGTATCTTTACTAGACTGGCACATACATATGTATGTACATGCAACATACATACATATTATGTGTTGGAGATAGTAGCTTAGTAAAAGAATCAGATGGATTAGCATGAAGATAAGTGTTCTGGAACTCTTAGCACCACTGACTTTTGTTCTGTGCATGGGAAAAACTGTTTTTTCATCAAGTGTATAGTCTGTTTGCAGTGAAAACGTACTGATGAATTTCACTTTAAACAAAAAAGTGAATCAAGTTAAGTGAAATTAAGATTGCTAATCCTCATAATTTAACCTTGCCAAATGAACATTTAAATCTCAGAATGTTTTTCAACTTAGGATAAAAGTTGTTTAACAAACGATCATAGATTCAAATCGATATTATTGATTTGTATTACAAGGGGGTGAGCACAGGAGATGGAACAGTGAAACAAATGCACGTGCGGTACGTGATGAGCGTTAACTTACACCAACCCTACTTGTTCTCGATGTTTCATTTAAAGTGCATACCCCCTTGTAATACAAACCAATAATAGCGATTTGAAACTATGATCGTTTGTTAAACAACTTTTATCCTAAGTTCAATTGGCAAGGTAAAATTATGAGGATTCTCAATCTTAATTTCACTTTATTCGATTTACCATTTTGTTTAGAGTGAAATTCATCAGTACGTTTTCACTGCAAACAGACTATAGTTCACCTTTAGATTAGCCTGCACAAGTCTCCAAGACAATAATTATTAGTTGGCATCATAATTTCTAGAATATTTAAGTAATAAGGACAAATCCCTGTAAAACACTGGTGCCCTCAGATTGTAATGACAACTTATCTGGACTTTCCTGCTTTAGTTAGAATTTCATCCTTGGATATATATATATATTATTCAAGACATACCTGGAGCAAGGCTTATATTTAATACTGAAAACAAATTCCTCAATTACCTAGTGTAAAATATCCCTTTTCTAATGATTGGGAATACTCTGTATTGTCCGTGAGATTTGCTGCCATAATATTAAATCAAAAATCTTTAACGTTTAAGATCCCTAGACTTTCATGCTAAATGAGGGAGAAAGAGATATGTTACACTGGATAATAGAGGCTGCCAGGACTATAAATGTAGTTGATTGTTAATATGTACAAACCAGTTGTTTTAGAATATCATACAATAAATGTGCTCTCCCATTGCCAGAATATCTTACATCTGGACATTATTTTCAAATAAAACTCTGTACAAAAAGTTGGTGTCAAATATGACTCCTTAAACTATCTGAGAAAAACTGTTTGGATGTGAAAAGTAATCCTCAGAGTCCAATTTTGTATTTTGCTGTAGTTCTGTGTGGATCGTGTAAATGCATGTTAATAGTTTTGATAACAATAATTAATAGTAATTTGTGTCGTAAACTAAGTCAGGAGAAAAGAAAAGGAAGCTATCAGCTGTACACACATTATCTCCAAATCTACCTGTGATTCAGGTAAACAATTACCAATAATATAACTTAAAATAATTTTAATGGAAAGATTCGAAGAATTAGTATCTGCTACTATTATCTTAACAGGAATTATATATAACTACATGTACTACATGTATCTAAGTTTATAACTATAAACCATGAGTGTAGTACCTTGGTATATTGCCAGATATTGTGTGATACTGTATACTGTCTTTGCCTGTGGTTGTGTTCAGTCTGAGGAAGACGATGGTGGTCCTAATGGAGCATGAAGTGGCCCTCAACAGAAAGCTGAACTGCCTCATTGCCAATGGAGAAGATGAAAGGTAGAGCGATATGGTTCAGTGGGATTTCATTACATGTATGTTGAAGCAATATGGGCTAGAAATATATTATGTGTAACTGTAGTTAAGTAGTAACTGGGGATGTGTTAAGGTTCTGTCTAACTTTAATGTTTTGTGGGTATTTTTAAATAAATAAGGTAGTTCTTTGACATCTCAGGGATATCATATCAAGTACATGTGATTTCTGCCTTGGGTCAAGGCCGCCTTCTGGAGGATGAACAAAAGAAGTGTTCATCTTTGTGGCTGGGCATGATTTGAAAAGGTTTCTTCACACTCTGAGATGACAGATCACATACAACTGAAATAGTGTTCAAGAGGCATTCGCTCGCTCCCTCCCTCCCCCCCTCCCTCCCTCCCTCCCTCACTCACTCACTCACTCGCCCATCCACTCACTCACCAGTGTTCAAAATCATGTGGCACTGAAGTTTGCAAAAATCTAGGACCCTCAAAATCTTTAACTTAAACAAAATGGTCATGATAAGGGCCCATTAATTTCATGTTAATTTCAAACACTTTTCGCCTTGTATAGACTCCAGCATGAAGGTGTGGTGAAACACTATGAAGACATCTATGCTGACTATATGGTGAAGTACAAGACATTTCCCTTAGTGAAGGATCTGGCAGTGTACCGGGAGCAGATAGCTGCCAAGGAACAAATCCTGCAAGCAACTGAAGATAAAATCAACACTCTAAAGAGACAGATTGATGAGGCACAAGGTAGGTGGACAGCATCTCAGTCAGACTTCACGTCGAAACATGACACCTATATGGATGGATGTATTGAGCTGTGTTTGAAATTAATCCAGGAAGTGATGCAGGAATGTCAACCATTATGACTTTGGTAAATTCATTACAATATTTTTAATGTAATTTCACCAATAGTATCAAGTATAGTCCAAATTGTGTGCAATGCCACTGATTTAACTCAATTTTGATCTCACTGTGGGAATTATTATGTATACAACAAATAATTAATTGTTCAGCATGTGATAGTAAGGTTTACAGATTTTAAAGAGTTTTGATGGTGAAGTAAAATGCAAGACATGATTTGTTATCATTGATACCATACACCATGGTTATGTTTGTGTCACAATTACGGTACTTAGATGATATTATCACTGAGACATTGCCTCAATTTGGGGTTGGCTTGTCTAGTAATGGGGTCCATGTCATGACAATATGTTACCAGTTAAAAAATATTAGTGCCAAAGCATTTTGGCTCCAGCTTCTACGTCTTGTGCAAGTTCCTGCTTTTGAGGCAGCCATTTTCGTCACTCAGATGTCATTCTTGTAATTTCATAGAAAGTCTGTGCCAAGAACTTTCGGGTTTAAACACCCAACCTTCTTTCTTGACATCTATGGATTTTTGTTGTAATATTCTCTGATGTATGAGCTTTGTCCAGATGATCTATTTTAGACTGGAAGAAAATTGTCATGACTTAGGCTTCAGACTGGTGCTGAAGTTACAGACTGCAAACACATGGTCCTTGTATCCTATTGTATCCTATAGGTCAAACATATCTTGGACACCATTGAGCATATAATAATACCAATCTTTATTGAAAATTCAATCCACTGTAGAAGATGTTAAGAAATTCAAGAAATAATTCCATATACTGTTCTGATGTTTCCATTTTTCAGGAGGATCAGAGGTCAGCTTTAAAAACCTGAACAAATTCATCATCAAGCTGTATCCTTCACAGAAATACATGGATTAAGATGGGCTAGCTATTAGTTGCGCTCAGTACTCATATCATTCTAGTTATCTAGTACTACAGATAGTCTATTCCAAAAACCAAGCATCCTATGAGACCTATCTTGATGGTATTTTCAATATATTTTAGTTTCTTGAAATGCCACGATGATTTGGCATAAGTGGTGGAAACAGAATCTTGCAGGAGTGCTGGACTCATTGCTGTTTAACACTGAATAAGGTATTGTATTTATGCAACAGCTAAAATATCCCCAGTTGTCTCCCCCTACCCCTGTAACATCAAAGGTATACGGCAGGTAGTTATATCCCTATACCTGCCAGTGCTGAGATGAAGCTGGACACCGAACATGCTGTGTTGGAGAAGACTCAGTTTGAGGCCGAGCTGGGGGAGATTCAAGAGAAGCACTCCAGACAAGAGGAGGTAAAGAGACCCTGACACACCCTTGATTCCCAGGATCAGGGCCAGAGCATGTTGTAAGAGCTGTCTTAAGAATGATCGAATTATAGTGTGACCTGGTTTACTGCCATTAATTAATTAATTAATGTGTCCATTTATATAGCGCCAAACTCCACACTAGGTATGCTCATAGCGCTAACAAGCAAGGCACAGCACATTATTACCCCGGATAACCCAAGCTGCCTGTTAGGCGCTAGAAGGTTATAGTCATATGACTTTTTCCACCGGGTACCCATTTTCCTGCTGGGTGAACAGAGACAATTTTGAACAAACTCACTTGCCTAAGGTGAGACCACATGTGTCACGTTGTGGGGCAGGACTCAAGTCCTAGAAACTCTCAGGAGTCAAGCTGCCAAACACGGTCACCCATCCAAGGACTCTCCGAGCTCGACGCTGCTTAACTTCACCGATTTGTGACCTGAGCTTTGAGCACAGGACCACGCGCCACCACACACAAGACATGAACCACTGGTTTCACTACCCTGGATGTATTTGTGTTCTACAATACATTACATGGCTTTGTCTTCATTCACAGCTGTATACATAGCTGACATAATGCTACTGATGAAATCCTACTTACTATACAACCTTTAAAATTGACATAAGCTTATTCTGTTTTGTTATTTATCAGGAAACAGATGTAATAGCTAGACAGGGGACTGATGAACAGCCAGCCAACATTTCTGATGACAGCTTTGGAGAAGATATGTCCACCATGATAGGGTATGTCTGCCTGATTATAATACTTTGTTTTCTGCAGTATTTCAGTTTGATGATTACATACTGTAAATAATCAAGTCTGGGCCTGAGACATTACGTGTGGTTGATAATGTGACCAATTAGCATCATCATTCAGGTATAATGACTCATGGTCAACCAAGTGACTGATCCCTTGTGACTTTTTATTCTTTCAGCAGCATTCTACAAATTCCATTTGTCACTTCAGAGAAATAATAATGCATCTTAGTTACTCCATGTCTAAATGTATTGAAGATAAATCCTAATTCAGTTGAAAAGATGAACTGTTTCCAGCTACTAGTGACAAATCTGGTACCTTGTTTTGCCAGTGACGTACTTGATGAAGGTATGAATCCCTATATCAATAGTATTCAAGGAATAAGGAAGTTCAATAATCAGTTAGTTCTTCAAAGATAGAACAGTTCTCCAATATAAATGTATGTTATATGAGGAGGCTGTTGGATGGAGTGTAATCATGGCTCATTTTTTCAGTCTCTTGTCCCACCTGTATTCAAATTTAAATATGTAAACCTGAGGTATTCAAGATGAGGAATAATAGTTAAGAAACTGATGTCATTGGTAACCTGAAATATGCAGATGATTAACTGCTTCTACTTGTAGAATCTACAACAACAAGGCTGAAACTGGTGTGAATATCAACAACTCTGCAGAGATTCAAGAGCTAACTGTTAGCATGAACACGCAGTCACTTCCTGCATGTGATGTTGTGATGAAGAGTATTCACCAGCAAGCATCGACACCTCAACTGACAACTGCTGAAGAGATCCCAGTGACTAGAATGTCTGAGATCCATATCAATGCTTCTCTACTCTCTCCCAGCTTACAGACAAGGGCCCCTCCCTCTTCGCCTGCTGAACAAAATATAACACCTGTTCCTGTTGCTAATGACAGCACACAGAGCAGGGTCTCACCTCTTGTTATGAGGATGGGGACACAAAGCATTACCACACCCACCTCACACTCACCGCAGGTATATTTTTTATTTGTATGTTTAGGAAAGTACTATGTGACAGTTTGTATACTCTTTGCAGTAGACAATTAACTATATGAGACCTCTTGATTATCATACCTTGACTCTCTATTTGTGATGCACCTTAACGGTCCAATCTGCATCAATTTGAATTAGGATACATGTATCGTGTATGTATCTACTAAATTCAACCAATTTTGATACTTATTAGAATCTGAGTTGGATGGTTTCTGGTATAAAGAGATGTGTAAAGAAAATCTCTATCCTGGTAAGAATCTATGTAATGTTAAATTGTTTCTAATAGACTACTTAATCATTATATAATTTGTTAATAACTGAGGATTTTATTTGTGTGTGTTTACAGTCTACCAGCTTTAGGTCACCCCAGGCAGTTTTTATGCCAAGTTTTATATCTAAGGAGACAAAATCACAGCTCCACCCAGGACACTCAAGATCGTTCATTCCGAAGACAGTACACTCACCTCAGATCCCACACTTTCCAAAATCTACATCTGTGCCTGCTCTCAAAGTGAAACATGGCGTCAACTCTATCCAGTCATCGGGCAAACAGTCAGGACCTTCCTTGGTCATACCTGTAAGGGAGCAGAAAAGACACTCAGCATCTGTCCCTAGGTTGCCAATAGTACTGAACCAGATCCGAGTACCAGCAAAACAAGCACCTGTTCCTCCATCTACTCCAGAAGGTCAAAAAAGGTACCTGGGTAGATAGAATATCAAAATAGGATACAGAGTTGCATCACTCAGCTGTGCCAGGATCTGCTGACTCTTGGTTTGAACCCAGATTTGTTGTGATTCATCCATGGGCTTAGAGCCCCATAACTATGGTCAAATATCCTTCCTCATGGCCTCTCTCACCTATATTTACAAAATAAGTCGCCATTCCCAGATATTCTTACATTGCTTAAGCACAAAAATGTCCGGAAAAATATAATCACCAAAATTTTTTGTTTCAACTTGCATAGTAACACTATATAAGCCTTTTCAGTTTTCATACCTGTGTTTCCAATCAGATCGTATTTCCTGATCAGATGCAGGAATCTTATATGCATGAAATGTACTTTGAAATGTGTATTGTCAAGTGCAATACTTTTAAGACAACACACACAAAGAAATGTATTAGAATTTAACCGAAACAAAAGAAAAAGCCAATACTGCAGGAAATATGTGGAGCCTTTTTTACACTTTCAGCACAGAAGCAGTTGGCGCATCTCGATTCCTGTCTCCAATCAGTGAGCCTCAACCTCATCACTACCCTTCATATCCAAATCTGACTGCCCCACGAAAATTGGATGCTGGCCCAGTGGGACACCCCATGTCCATTGTGGAACACACATCCACCACACCTGTAACATCCCATCATTTTGATAAGCCAGGTTAGGTTTTTATTCTTATCTGATATTGGTTGTTTTATGTCCATTCCAAGGTGTACAGAAAGTACGCTTTTCAGTGACTTTCCTGAATATGAATAACCCCTGATAACATTCTATTAAATTCTGGAAAGACACATTTTTCACAAGTAACTGATAACATTTTAATACGTATTTGGGCTTGACATGTTTTACAGTAAAATATATGACATATCTGCATCAATTTCAACAGACTTCCAGTGATGAGGTAAAAAATAATAAAATATTATGGTCATGCTAAAAATACTCAAAAATATCAGTTTTAGAGGAATTGTATTGTGGAAGCAAGTGTGGAGTCTGGGCAGAAACTGTGGCAGTACACATCTGATCTAAGACCAAGAGAGGTTATAGCAAGCCATGGAAGATTTTAACATTTTAATGATTAAGCGCCAGTGCAAAAGATTGTGACTAACAAGTGCTTTCCATACATTTTCAATCAGAGACAATATTTAAGACTTCGAACATTTGGATTCCAGTACCGGGTATGTACTTTCAGGTGAGGTTTCAGGTCCCAGCAAGAGTCCCCAGGAAGCACCCGATAATGTTGTCATGGAGAGCCCTGACAGATCAAAGCCATGTATGTGTTACCTGAAACTAAATAGTTACTGTATCGGTATATGTATAGTGTTCATTGTGCACATTGGTCTCAGTACATCGTTGCTGACAACTGGTAAATGTTAATGATCAGTGCTTGCGTTATCAACCACTGGGTTCTACTGAGTTATGTACTTGTTGCTATGATAAAAATGTCATTGTGCTGATTGTAGAATCAAACACACACACTTCAAGAACTTTCTGAACCTTACATCCTTCAGCGACATCATATGATTCTGTGCTGTCTGAAATCTTAAAGACCCACAAACATTTTGAATCATTTTGTTATTACTACTATGGCACAATACATGGACAATAATCAAATGGAATGGGAAGTGGTGTTGTCAGCTGCTGATTTAATATCCCCCATCTGGGGCAATGACATTTGGACACTGCTGTCATTGGTCATGATGACAAATGAGTTGTGGCCCTGGATTATCTTAATGCATCATGTCTCCAGTTGCACATTTTCTCAGAAACTACTAAATTACATGAATAAAAGTGTGTAAGCTTATCTAAAAGATGCTTGTCAACATTATATTAAAATATTGAAGCAGTAATTGTTTCTTCTTTTACTGTTATTTTCGCTTTCTCCATGTATATTTTGTCCGCGAACTAACAAAATTCCAATTTACCCCATTGCTGGAGATAGAGATACTACTGTTGTTTTGTTAGAATCAGTTTACTGGAGGCAATGAATGCGAAATCTGTCAAATCTGTTCTTCCTTCCTATCAGGTCCGACCACTCCAGGCCAGACTGTGGAATATCAAATTGATCCAGAGAGTCCATTTGACCTGGAGAAACACCTTCAGAAGGTCAACTCCCTGGCCAAGTCCCCGGGAGGACCGATGTACACCCAGAGACCAATGTTTACGGGTGATGGGGCACAAGTAAGACCTCCTCCTTTATGTACATGTTTATTACAACTCTGTAGCTACTTATTAGAAATATGATGCCATGTTGTAGCCCTTTATGTAAGCTCGACTTCTATTTGTAGAATGTGATGATAACTGTTTTTACTGGATGGTAGGTGTCTTTGAGTTACTAGTCATTGATGACAAACATGACTCTTTAATGTGACAGGTGGCAAGTTTATATTGATTGCAACCTCACCATCAAGATATTAGTGCTAACAGGGATGCAAATTCAGTGATTCTGATTGGTTACTTTGACGTAAACTGATTGCCTTCCAAAATGTACAAAAGATGTTATAATATGTGGTAATGATATAAATGAATCTCATAAAAAAGTTGTTAAAAACATATTTGTCTCTAGCAAATTACTGAAATCAACACTTAACAGCTTGAACAGAATTAAACTTAACAACAACCCTTTAAAATCCTGAAAGTCTCCTTGCGAGTGGGATAACCTCAGCATTACACAAACTGACCTAACTTGCAGGCTTTGTAATAACCTTTATCTTGTATCCCATATGTGGCAAAGCTTGTATACTTATATCACAACTTTATGAGGTATTTCATGACACCCTGAAGGGCTCTATTTGTCAACATTACATTTACAAGTACATGTACCTAATAAACGGGGCTTCTGTACAAACCTGATACAATGTAAAGTGCTGATATATCAACCCACGAGTGCACCATGTTATGTTCAATACACCCTGACATCCCAATGTGAAGTGCATGCAGATTTATTTATTACAGATTGAGAGTAAAAGTCCAGGTCCATTTCTACAGACTTTCAGTTCAGGGGAAACTCACTCACTCAACAAGGTTAGAAAAATCTTGTCTTTTTTTCTGTTGATTTGCAGAATTGTCCTGCTAGTTGCTGTCTAATGGGTAGTCCACAAGGAGTTTTAGCTTTACGCTGCTTTTAGCAATATTCCAGCAATATCACGGTGGGGGGACACCAGAAATGGGCTTCACACATTATACCCATGTGAAGAATTGAACCTTGGACTTTGGCATGATGTGCAAACGCTTTAACCATTAGGCTATCCAAACTCACCAGTCCACAAGATTGTCGCTGGTCTTGCACTTTTTAAGTGTTCATCATTTATATCAAATAAAATAGTCTTTAAATAATGTAGGAATCGCAAAATGTTATTCAGCAATATAAAAAGTAAGGTCAGAATTTTTCCACAATCTGTGCTTCTGAATTGATTTTTTTTGTTCATTAATGCAATCACTAGCATGATCATGGCCTAATGTAGATTCTGTATCACTGGCAGATCAGACAGGTGCAGGACTCTTAAATGTCATGGTAGAATTAACAATTGTGAGAAAATTATGGGATTTGGTCAACATATGTTATGTTTACAGGGCTTTATGTGATGCAGATATCTAGTCAGTAAACACAAATGTATAGAATGGTTGCAGAAAACATGTCATGTTTCAGAGGGACTTAAATAATATTCATTATACCAAATTCTAGACAAGAAATATACATTTCGTTTTACTGAAGTAATGATCAAATCTTAAAGTACAGAACGCTACACCATATTACAATGTATTTCTACATGGGAACCTCATATTTTTTGTAAGCACCCTTGAAATTTGTAATTAGGGTTTCTATAGACCCCTGGCTTTGTAGGTGAAGTAAGACAAATTTGGTTTTCCTCAATGTCATAATTAGTTTGTATTTAAGTAGCTTGAGATCATGGGTGTTTCAGTCATCGAGTGATGGCAGATCAGAGGTTGACCAGCTGATGTCGAGCATGTTCAGTTCTTCTCCTGATACTCCTCTGTCTGGGAATCTGTTCCAGGCACAAGATAAGACGGGTGAGGCGACCAGCTTAATTATTTCATTATGACTGAAAGACGTTAAACTATGGTACTTGTTGGTCCCTGCGTGGCATTAATGGGTACAACAAGGACTGGTCGGCTCGGAGTCAGTATAATATGTCTGAGTGGGGTATTCATGCTTCACTGCGGCATGGTACCTCAGTGGGCTAGCACTATAAAACCAGCTTCAGTCTGGGCTAGTACAAGCAGCTGCACATACACATACACACGCATGCACGTCGTCATATGAGCGAAATAATCTCAGGCACGACGTAAAACCCAATTTCACCTCATCACCTCATTATGACTGTTCACAGGTTGTGTAAAGTCCTATTAACCCTTAAGTCTTACAATCAGTCATCTCTTACAGTTTCTTTCAATGTTCTGTCATCCGAGGACACAAATCTGTGGAATAATATGGTGTCAGTGTGATCTCTAATTTTATCGAATTTGTTAAACAAGGATGAATGAAAATCTGCAAATTCATCAACAAAGCCAGAAAAATAACCTGAAGCATATCAGTCGTTAACTGTCAAATAAATTCAGAAAATTTTTGTCTGCAACTTCAGATACTGTTTAGTTTCTTTCAGTATAATTAACCAAACAAAAAGCTTCAACAAAGATTGCAACAAAGATTGCAACATGGATTATGAGCATCTCATTATTTCAGACCACCCTGAAACAGCAGAAACAAGTTTTATCTTCAGTAGAGGATCTGAGCGAAGCGATCGTTCAAGTTCCTTCCTGTCCATGTTTGAGTCACCAACCAGAGGAGCCAGAACACCACAAAACTTCAGTTTCAATTTTGGCAGTGACAACACTCCTACACCGAACAAGTCCGATTTTGCCTTTTCCTTCGGCAGTGGTGGAGGGGAAGACCGGTCACCCTCCATCTTTAACTTGTTTTAAGTTGAAAAATTGTTACTTGTCGTTAATGCTGTTCCATCACAAATGTCATATTACAGTTGATATCTATACTTTCAGTTAATCTCTCTACTCTGTTGCATACTTGCTTGGTGGGTGTTACGAGGCATAATCACTGCCAGGCATGCATTAACAATGACAGAAATGTTTATTGGTTGATAATAGTGTGCGTCTTCATTGCTGGTGTGTCACAATGTTAGACTGGGCAGATTGTGTTCATGTTATCAAACATTGGATGTTTGTACCAGGCTTGATTATTTGCAGCCATCATGACAGAGCTTCAACATTGCAGCTTAAAACAACATTCATTCCCTCTCAATACCTACTACAGAGTTGAGTCTGGTGTAGGTGTGGCTGTTAGCAAAGATACATTGATAAAGATTTCAACAATATATTTTGTAAACTGCACTCTGACAGACTTGCAGATTTTAGACTGACTGACTGACTGAGTTTGGTTTTGCGCGCCGCTTTAAGCAATATTCCAGCAACATCACGGCGGGGGACACCAGAAATGGGCTTCACACATTGTGCCCATGTGGGGATTCGAACCCGGGTCTTCGGCGTGACGAGCCAACGCTTTAACCATTAGGCTACCCACCGCCCCGCAGATTTTAGAACATTATGCAGGCATGAATCTTAATGGTTCTATCATCAAGTGTGTGGGTCACCATGACCTTAACTGCCTTAGGACTCTTGTCTGTGGTTTTATTGTTGTTGTTTCAAACAGATATTCCTTTGAAAAAATATATTGGCAGCCATATTAAAAAACTGGATTTGAACCTCTTGAACAAATTATGGTCAATTATCTGTCACCATATTCTACATGTTCTTAATGTCAATCACTAGATTGACTAAATCACTGACACACTGCCATCAGATACATAAGATATTATGGAGTGTAGAATAAAGCAACCTACAAACAATCAGAAAGAAAGAAAACAAACAAATTGTGAAACAGTGTCCACCTGTGTGGCTTTTTATTGGCACATCCGACTGGCAAGTGTACAAACAACAGTCTACCGAGCGCACATACCAAGGTCACACAGACAGACCACAGTAGGAATACATGATAGCCAGACTACTCTGACGTGCATAGAGGACACAGACAGACTTGCTGATGCTTTTCTTTTTCACATCTCGTAGTCATATTTCACTAAGTACTCTCTTCCCTATCATATACTGTCAAAACTGTTCAGAAATAGCTACGATCTCATGATACTCATCCGGTTTGCAAATTATCCAAGTATAAACTTTAGCGTACTACCTAAAATATTTACAGGAAGACTTAGTTTCCATGACTGCGTAACTAAATGCATAAAGTAGTGCACCAAGTTTTTATATGCTGCCACTAGTTCAAGCAGTTAAAAGTATTACAGGATGAATATTTAAATATGTTCAAGCAGTGAGGATCAGCCTCTTGCTAATTTGTGTGATATACAGATATGATGTCACTTTCTGTTACCTGGGTTAAAAGCTGAGTACCTGATGTTTCATTGATGGGGACTGTCTCAAAACCAATACTATTATTTATGCCAATGACATTACAGTTAATTCCTGAAAATTGCCTGTATAATTGTTCAATATTTTTTGTAGTTTTCCTAATGATAAAACCACATCTGCAAGTCTGTCAGTTGTAGAATTAATAAAGCTGGTAAATTTAGCCCACACATTTAGTTGATGGGTATATAATTAGCGATGAGGTTGACTAGATGCAATAATGAACAGTCTACAAGTATGTGTATAGGAGTCATCTGACAGAGCTTAACACTGAGAGACTTGGGTTGGTTTGAAATGTTCCAGTCCATAAAATCAACATAAATAATGAATCACAACTATTTACAATTAATCATAATTGTAATTTCTTCTTCCCCACTGTATCATATTAAAGTCTTATCTCAAAGTTGTGGGGTTGAAAGAATGATTTCAAGGGATGGTGTACATACATGGTATTCAGGACAATGTGAGGAAATGCATATTAAGATTGATATATATTATGAAAATTGCACATGCTACCAAAGTCATCAATGGCTTTCTTTAATGATTCTTCTTACTAACTCACTTTACATTTTTCAAACATTTAGCTCAACTGAAAGTATACAACAGAAACTCATTTCTAAGAATATATGTTTTATAACATGCTAATGATTGCAGAACAATATCCATTGAGAAACTAAAGTAACACTGTATGCCTGTAATAGCTTATAAAGCACATCGGTGACAAACGTTCCTTAAAGCAACTGCAAAATGTCATTCTTATTCGACTAAACACCATGTAAAATTCATGTTTCGATTTGCAAGTTCTTCATTTTCAGATGAAATATTGGGGGATTAAGTGACATCCTATCCTGTTCATTCAAGATCACATATCTGCACATGAAACCTCTATTTGTGATTGATAGCCCCATTTATTATTAACTTCTCATGAATAATTGCAACCTTCCCTATACGAGAATAGAACAGTTTATACATGAGTAGAATATTTAATACCTTCTCAATCAATTCCTTTACAGAAATTGTACAATGCCAAAGTTCACATCTTAAATCTAACCCAAGTTTATCAATTGTTCCTATTCTAGATATAGCCTATAGAGTCTACAATTAAGACAATTATGTCCCTTTGCCATGTCAGGATCTGGAGATTCTAAAGATATGTCTGTTCAACTACCATAATGAGTGAGTTTAGTTTTACGCTGGTTTTAGTAATAATCCAGCAATATCATGGCAGGGGACACCAGAAATGGGCCTCACACATTGCACCCAGTGGGGAATCGAACCAGGGTCCTTGGCGTGACGAGCAATCGCTTCAAACCCCCCCCCCCCCCGTCCGCCACTCGACTATCCATAGTGTTTTAACATTCTTTACCTGAATCACTGTGGGCTTTCAGTGTTAAATTGGTAATTGTTTCATCATTACTGCCATACTTCATAACCCAAACCGTATATACACCAACAACATCATTTTCAAGACATTGTAACGTGGGAAATCTTGTTAGTCCTTCACCATCTACAGCTTTTGATAACTACAAACACATATTTGAATCCTCAGATTCCATCATAATTAACAAAACATGAAAGTAGGTTTCAATACATGATGGTGAAATTTGGTTCAATGCAAAACCAAAAAAGGTGCATAAATAAGTCATCTATATTTGAACTTACAATACGTCTTGGTAGTTGAACAAATATGGGTTTCAGTATAGTTGATTGCAAAATTAGGTAAAAATGTACCATATATTCACTATGTAAACAGTCATACATAAATAGGTAATAACTTATCAAATCAAAGATGGTTTCAGCACTTGTTTCAGTGAAGTTTGGGTTGGATAATAGAGGTAACTGAAATGTGACTGAGCTGCACGAATACAACAGAGCATTGAAAATCATCTACAAGAATTAAAATCTAAGATGTCAGTTTCTGAACTGGGCAGTCACACTTGCTTACCGTGTTTTAATGCACAAATGCACATGAATAAAATAGATAATAAAAAAAATTATTACACTTGCAAGTGTACCACATGACTTAGAAGAAACTCGTGCAAAATTTCGCACTCGTTTCATATAAGTCGTATGACACACTTGCTCGTGTAATAATCTCTATTTCCAGGCCATAATCTTCCATAGTTATTGTAGGTCACCACCACTTACAAATTCAAACAACTGCTTTAACTGTTTACCGTGTAAACCAATGTGAGGTTCCATACATGTTAACAAAAACTTCACAAAGAGGTCAGAGGTTGCAGAAGGGGTTGTATCCAACGTGCAAAACAAGAAATAAAGCCACTTATCCTATATTTTATTGCAAACTGCAAATCATTTTTGTGTGACTGTATTTGCTAAAACTTTCAACACAACCCCTAAATGCATTGAGACAGATCCATATAGCTGTGTCTTCGGACACACATCTGTGACATGGTTTTGGTATTACTATGTGAATACATTTATTACAGTCCGTTTGGCTCAAAAGCGGACCGATGACAGCCAGGTGTTCGAGAAGCACATTCACAGACAAAGTTATTCATTCATTAACCTGTGCTGTGCCGTCTCCATCCATTCTCGAACACCTGGTTGTCCCTTTCTCTGCACTTCTCCCTCGTAACAAATAGTGAACTGTGTCAATACCTTAATGATAGTTTGTTAAACAACTTTTTTAGTTTTAGGACAAAATTTCTGCAAAAAACTCACAGAGTTGGTATGATGTTTTGATTATGATCAGCGTTTCTTTGAGTATTTTATGTTTATTAGTTTTCGAGTTAGACTGCAATTCATCGGTCCGATTTTTTTAGCCAAACAGACTATACATGTGAATAAAAAATATTTAAGGTTCAGCTTGGTTTCTTGCAGTGGTATTAAAAGTATCCATAGATGCTGTGACACATGTAGGCATAAAAAGAACACTTTTCAAGTCAGAACTGAAACTATCTCTTCAGTTTAAAGACACTTTTATGTTCTCTGGCTTGAAATCTTTTTAAATAGCCTCTCATCCTGTCTGAATGTACCGAACTTATTTCTTAAAATATCCAAACATTTACATCAAAGCTTTGATCAAAGCATAACAATTTACACATCATTCTGATACTAAACACAAGACATATGTTGTCAAGAAATCTAATCAAGCAGTTTCTGATCTACAAATATATTCCAATACATTCTTGCAAAAATTGTATATATTCAAGCCAAAATATTCAAAAATACTCAACACATCATTTGTAAACAATATCCACAATGTACAAAATAGGCTGAAATCGTATTTACAAAATTGCTTATTTACATGATTAATAACTATGTAGCTCCAACAGAAAACATGAGAGACATTATGTACAAGCAAAATACAAAAACATTAGGAAAGCATTTAAGCTGAGAATACCTGAATGATGCCATCACCTGTTCTAGCTAATGCAAGGCTGCGGAAATATACAACCCGACATGGGTTGCTGAAAACCAAGTTCAGTTAATTTTGCAAAGAATACAATAATCAATTTAATAATATGTTTACAGAGTCAAATTAAAAGGTTCTTCCATGAATACACCAACAACAAATGATGGATTCTGCAATAAGCGCTAAGGCACTGTGTAGTAACAACTGATATTCCATGGTGTAAGGTTGTATATAGGTAGCAAGGAAGCGATTCAATGGATTCATGCCAGATAATAATCTTAATTTCCATAAGGTGCTTAAATAACTCTTCAACATATTCAAGTAAATCAACAGCTATAATTATTGAATTTGTAATTTCAAAATAAACAGTATCACTATTAATTCAAAAGCTTTCTTGTGTTGCATTCTTGTGCTACATTTGGAGTATGTCTTTAAATTGAGGAATGTTTTAAATTCACACTTTGAAAACTGCTCCCCACATACTTCCTATTTGAGAGACATTATATCAGTCAGATTTTAGAGTGTAAAATTTAGTGTATGAAATGGAGATTTTGAACTTCTGGACTGACTATATATACCAAGTAATGGTGTGCATCCACACACAATCACCATTAAACAAATGCATAAATACCTTTATGGGTGCACCTATTATATATACTGAGGGAAACAAATAAGGGAACACTTCCAGATTTCCTCCCACAGTGCTATTCAAAGCTGGTGATGTGAAAACTGTAAAATATTAAAGGAATGCTTGAACGTTCCTTTATTTGTTACTCTCAGTATATTAGTATTTTCAACTAACTAGGGTAATATTACCGGTAATAGATTATATTTTGTGATATAAACTAATACTGACTTTGGGACTGCAGGATCTTGTCAACATGGGACCACTATGCTTGGTGAGCAATACTTTTTCTATGAATAAAATAAACCTTTTTGTAGATTCTCCCTTGACAGAAATGATTTTGTGCCTTTTGTAGGTAACATAACAGCTTAAAATGGTTTAAGCTTTTTTATATACCAGTACATTCAAATGTTGATTTAAATTGAATTAACACTGTGCACTGATAATCTCAAATATGTAAAACATTTGATCCATTATCTGTTGAAATATTGAATTAATGCATAAACCACATATTTCACAGACATACCACAAACTCTCTACAAATCATCATACTAATCGGGCCATTTTATTTTGGGGAGATCATGTCAATTTATCAAGTAAGAAAGTCACAAAATCAAAATGATTGATGCTTTACAGGATAATTGGACATACAAACTTTTGGACAAATAAATAGATCTCAGATTTGAGCAAGTACACACTTATGACAAAAGATGATTGAGTTTAACTCTGCTATATCTTCTGTTTTCAGACAAGAGTCAAAGCACTGATAGAACAAAAAACGTACACAGACAATGTTTTTGATGAACATAAAAATCAGATTTGAGTCATACATTTTTTCCTTTGAGACATGCTTCATGAATACTCCATAATAACATTCCAAGTCTGTATTTAGTAATGAACTGACTGACTGAGTTTGGTTTTACGCCGCTTTTAGCAATATTCCAGCAACATCACGGCGGGGGACACCAGAAATGGGCTTCACACATTGTACCCAATTTAGCAATGAAAACATGACAAGTATGAAAAAGCAGTCTGTGACCATGATTCACATTTTTTTTGCAGAAAGTGAATTATTAGAGAGTAAATATTGTAAAGACAACACCTAAAGACTTGTTACATTCAAACTGGCTTACACAGGATTGGTCAGCTCTAGATGTACTTACAATGAAACTGAATCACAATGCTATGCAAATCATTGTGATGTCACAGGTTACCATGACATCAGGATTCTTGTCCCTGTCCCTGAAGTTGGTTAGCTGTAGTTTTCACACTCTAGACACTGGTTACTACTCTTCACAAACTATGAAACCTCAGAGTTTATGATATAAACTTTCAACGACTATTGTGGAGATACATATATTCAATATCAGAAGATATCCTGGCGAGATGAAACAGTGATGTAAATCACAAACATACTGCTTCAGTGGAAACCATGAAGACTGGTATGGTGCTAACAAACCTAGAGTGCTGTTCTGAGTTAAATTGGGATTCAAACCCACTATCATGAGTTTCTTCATCCTCAGGGATTGAACTTCTGTGCCTAGTTGTCTTGAGGACCAGTGAAAGAAGTGATAAATAATAAGTGAAAAATATCATTGGTCTTTCAGGTTCTTAAAACTAGGTGGTGTGAGTTCTGACAGTTATAGCTCTGCATCACTTTGTGGCAGTGATCCTGGAGACCTAACAGTGGTCCTGGAGACCTTATGGTGAATCTGGAGACCTAACAGTGGTCCTGGAGACCTTATGGTGATTCTGGAGACCTAACAGTGGTCCTGGAGACCTTATGGTGATTCTGGAGACCTTACTGTGTCCTGGAGACCTAACAGTGGTCCTGGAGACCTTATGGTGAATCTGGAGACCTAACAGTGGTCCTGGAGACCTTATGGTGATTCTGGAGACCTAACAGTGGTCCTGGAGACCTTATGGTGATTCTGGAGACCTTACTGTGTCCTGGAGACCTAACAGTGGTCCTGGAGACCTTATGGTGATTCTGGAGACCTAACAGTGGTCCTGGAGACCTTATGGTGATTCTGGAGACCTAACAGTGGTCCTGGAGACCTTATGGTGATTCTGGAGACCTTACTGTGTCCTGGAGACCTAACAGTGGTCCTGGAGACCTTATGGTGATTCTGGAGACCTAACAGTGGTCCTGGAGACCTTATGGTGATTCTGGAGACCTTACTGTGTCCTGGAGACCTAACAGTGGTCCTGGAGACCTTATGGTGATTCTGGAGACCTTACTGTGTCCTGGAGACCTAACAGTGGTCCTGGAGACCTTATGGTGATTCTGGAGACCTTACTGTGTCCTGGAGACCTAACAGTGGTCCTGGAGAAAATACACACAACTTTGTTCAGGAAAATTATTACACCAGCATCAGACCAACATCTTAAAATCATGACCTCCATACCAAAAACACTCTGCCAGTTAAACTTTTGTGACCAAAACGACCACAATCTCACACAAACTACTTCTGAACAAGTGAATGTAAAACAAGTCTTTTCTAAAATAGCACTCATGTGAAAATGGGATTAGGAAAATAACATTTGAGGTGGTTGATGGACATTTTAAGCCACTTGGTGTCAATATGATTCGCAAAATAGCTGGACAATTTTCAAATGAAAAATATCACAAGGCAAACACTAAAGTTTCACAACCTAAACTGTGCTGTAAAAACTTGGTGATACTAACTGAATAGACTTCCATCCATTGGCTGAAATCTAACCAAAAGAATATACCATTTGGTAGGCAAGCAGGAAATATAGGTCCATAATTCCATGGACAATGAATTCATGTCCTTTGACATGGGTCAGTCTTGAGAGTTTTTCATATTGCTATTTCATGTTGTAATAACATGCACAAAATAGGACATGTTCAGAAAGACTGTGTATTTCCTTTTATAAATGCCCATGTACTTTGTCAGCTAAAATAATGACCTGTCATCTATTCAAATACTGACTAATTATGAGTCTTTAACCTAAACCTTTCTTCTGGAGTTGTTCAAAATCTGGTATTGTCCCTATTTTAATTTCACTAAAATAATTTGTAGCCCTTCACTGTAGATATAAGAGTCATCATGTTCAAACAGGCTTTCACTGATAAACTGCCAATTACTGAGTTTCAAACATTTTTGGATGGACTGAAATAGACTGACGGAGTTTGGTTTTATGCCGCTTTTAGCAATATTCCAGCAATATCACGGCGGGGGACACCAGAAATGGGCTTCACTCATTGTACACATGTGGGGATTCGAACCCAGTTCTTCGGCGTGACGAGCCAACCCCACCGCCCCGACTGAAATAGAAAACATGTTTGGGGGTTGTTTGTTTTGCTTAACAAATATTACCTGAATATCCAACAATGAATGCCTTTTTATGATATCAGAACATGATAAATGTCTGTCATAATGAAACCAGGTGCTACATGCTGGGGAAGCTGTCCTATATGCAACAGAGTACTGGTGTATATATTAGGTGTGTCTGACAGTTGGCTACAATATACAACAGTGATCACTGTTAAAGCAACATGATGCTGTGGTATAATACTTCTATATACAATACACAGGTTTGTAGCTTAGCTCTGAGACATCAAGACAGTCAATACGTATTGGTATAGACCAGGGACAAAGTCATAAGAGAGTATAAAACTAGTTTAACATGGAGACATTGTTATATAGACTGTTATGGATGGAGCTGCTTGTGGCCATCAATACTGAGACATTCAAGCACTGCTTGGACAACAAAATGGATGTCTGTAATTTATGTATTGTTGGGGGAGAATACATGAAAATTTACTTTACAGCACCGAAAGTATTGAATGGCACTGACAAAAGCTCCAGTAAGAATGCCCACTTCTATTTCCCAAATACTAATTGTTGTGTGTTGCTCATCTTGTCACTATGGATCTCCATGAGCAACAAGAAATATCACCATTTTATCACACATACATACATGTACCAGGAAGTTAATCCTATGTGCTGTGACATCACTATAACACAATGTTATGATGTCATAATCAATGAAAGCACAAACCACAGTTTTGACAGTAACTGACATGTCGTAACATAACATTGACGAGATTAGTCTTAGTGTATCCTTGATCCATGGCTTCACATCAAACAGTGAGTCTGTTGGATTGTAATACTGCTTTCAACAGCATTTCAGTTGTATTAGTACATCAGGTTAGTGTGGGGGAAACGACAGAAGTGATACATATCGAAGATGTTCACCTAGTTCACTAACAAGTGTGTTGACAAACCAAGAAACATAATCAGGTGGACCAGGATTCTGACCCACAATAACTGGTTCCTGGCATGTCCAAGGGAGGCAACTCCGCACAGAACATCTAGTATGTTGTTGAAGCAAATCAACCATTGGGTCAACACAAAACCATAGCAGTAGACATCCTCAATGGAGCAATATCTTACATAAACCCAACCTGCGCTCCCTCATGGCTGTAGAATAAACCCAGGGGCAAATTGAGTGAAATAATCAAAGGTGAGTTTCTTTTGTTGGTCCAGCTACTTCATAAACATCCATTCCTTCTGTTCCTGATTTGACTTAATAAAGCCATAAATACTCATTGGTTCTTCAGTTGAACACTGACATTCAAACAAAACGATGGTCATTCTTTTAACATCATTCAAGTAATGTTGACATTGTTTTCTTAGAAAAGCATCCATCTAACTTAACAACATAAACAGATTCAGAAGATGAGTATACAGCCATTGTGTAGTGTTATCTTCTACAACTTTGTCCTCGTGAGACGTTTAGTGAAAGACGTTATTTCCTCTTTAACTTCTCTGGGTTGTTTGACGCCATGTTTGTGAAATCCCGGAAGACATCGTTGAAAGTGCTGCTTTCGTCACCTGAATAACCGAAGCATAACCTTAAATATTACCCACGTGCTAGTTCGTAAAGGGGTTTCATAACATAGTGTTATGACACAAATGTGTCATAACACCTTCGAGTGATTTGATTGGCTAATACGTGAACTTTTATATTATCAGTACTACTTTCATCACACATTCCATTCATGATTTTCATTATGAAGTTTTCATACCTTCTGAGAGCATGTAAAACAAGAACACTTCTATGAAATTAAATAAATGCTCTAAAGTTGCAGAAACTTTGGGATGGCCTGTGTGGATGTCTCAATGGACCGAAACATACCAAACAAAGAGGTTAAGAATTTTAAGGACTTCTCAATAAGTGTTACCTCATGCTCGTATACCACAGGGTTGTCGAAGGGCCACAAGGACTGGAGTACCATTGATGGGCGCCATTGTACAAAGCAACCACAGCACTACGTCAGTCGTAAGTCTATGCTAAGGTATGGGAGTTATGATCACCTTTGTGTTAAGATTGTTTTGTACAATGGCACCAAGTGCATTATAAGAACAATGCAGGCTATCCAGGAAATGTACGTATGAGGTCAGGGGTACAAAAAAAAAATATTAAAAGCCACTTTAAGAAAGTAACTTGTCCTGGCTAATTTTCCACTTGCCCTGATTTTTATGACATAATCATGATGATGTATTTATGAAAGAATACATCAACATGGTATTTGATGTTAATGTTCACTGGACTATTTATCGAGAAGTGATAAATAGCAAAAAAGGATAACTCTACTTAATTATCATTGCGTAATTTAATAGCTACATTTTGAGCAGATATGAAATGAAATCCAAGTTTATTTGCAGTTTGAAACCGCAAGCAGAGATGATCTAGTAGCCCACGGAAAAGAAAGATACCATTATTTGATTGCCCGAAATGAAAACTGACTTGTCCCGGACGTCGGGCGATGGGATTTTTTGAACCCCTGGAGGTATGAGGAATATTCCTGTCAATCACCTACCAGGGTTCCCGCTGTAGGCGTCATCCTTCATCTCCTCATTCAGCTTGGCCAGACGCAGACTGAAACAGAACCCGTGCTCATCAGTGCAGGGAGAGACATGCCTTGTAAGTTAGAACCAAGGGCACGGTTAAATTACAACCATGGTGCCCGAACAGCACATGCAGACCTACTGCTTTCTATCAATGACATCTTGTAATAATGTCTATATTACGAAGCCAGTGCTTGATGTATTTAACACACATGAAATTGACAAACACAGAAAATGATGAGCACATTAACATCAAGAACACTCAAGTCAAAAGTTGTGTGTATGTTTCTATTGAATCCCATCACCCCAGGAGCATTTTTATTGCTATACCCTAAGTTTGTCCCCATATATGTACAAGACTAAATTAAATTATTCATAGCGTGGCAGAAAAAATAATCAATTTTCTATGAATTCATACGTCACACAAATTTGGTTACAAAATCCTACATACTTCTAGTGTTGCAAATCAAAAGCGTTGCATACTTACAGTGTAACTATATCAGCATTTGCATTGGCAATGGCTATAGACAGTGGGTCCTGAAAACATAATCGAAGTCCACGTGTAGTCGCATACAACCATGGTAATCAAACTGAAGGGAGCTCTAACAATGTTAACCTCAGTGCTAAGGTTAATGCTAACTGTTAATGCATGGTACCAATCACCTTAGCACTTTGTACAACGGTACCCTGTTTGTTTATCACAGACTAACACTGTCTGACTGAGTTTGGTTTGACGCCGCTTTTAGCAATATTCCAGCAACATCACGGCGGGGGACACCAGAAATGGGCTTCACATACTGTACCCATGTGGGGATTCTAACCCGGGTCTTCGGCATGACGAGTCAACGCTTTAACCACTAGGCTACCCCACCACCCCACAGACTAACAACAGTCTACTGTAGAACTACATGGGAAGGGCTGATGTGTCCAGCAACATGTGAACATATAGGGATACACTAAACCTACAACACTTGATTGTCAGGTTAATTTTGATACACTGACGCAGTATAAATTGTCATACCAAGGAAACAATTAAAGAACTGTAATTCCTTGATATTTTTAATTTTTTGGGGGTGGGGGGGGGAGGAAATTTGAAGAGATGGTAGATAAGGTATTACATTTTCTATTTCTTGTTGTAAGATCACACAAACTGTTCCTTTATAGCAAATTTAATTTTCATGAACTCATTGTTTTCATTCCTTATCATTGTCCAAATTGCAAGAATGCAATGCCTCATTACAAAAGAAATTTACAGATTTTCCAAATTACAATCAGTCAACATATGTTACAAGAATTCTAACTGGCCATGACTCTCTACCTTTCCATTGTTGTCTTGTGCTTTCTGATTGGCACCTCGCTTTAAAAACTGACACACTTGTCTGAAACACAATACAAAAAATGATCAAATTGAGAAATCCATGAATGACAGATACAATTGTTTACCATCCGTGTTTCAGATCAGCATTGTGTCTACCCTCTCACTGGTAAAGAAACATACCAAGTCTCAGTTTGTTGGCATATCATATTTACATACTTGGTGGCCTTTATCAATATGAAGCATTCTTTATTAACATAAAACACTTGTCAGTCTACCATGTCAAAATACCATATTTACAAACTTGGTGGCCTTCATCAATATAAAGCATTCTTTATTAACATAATAGACCTACCCTTTTCACATTTATGAATTTTTTTTTTTTCTTCAGTTTTAACAAAGTTGATTCAAGTTGTTCAACAACCACTTTCTTCCCCAGCTCATCTGATGCCTTAAAGCATCCTAGAGATGGCACTTTGTCACCTTGCCTGGCACTCAACATTAAGGGGACAAAACAAGGACTGACCAGCCCCATGTCAGTATACAATGTCCGAATGTGGTGTCCATGCAAAACTACTGCATAATATATCAGTAGGATAACACCATAAAACCATCAAATTGAGATTGAAGACCAACAATTTTGGTTTTGAATAACTTAAAAAAAAATTGGCTAGGACTGTCAAGTTGCCTAAGCCTCATCACTTTTTAAATGTCCTTAAAATAATTTGAAGTGTCCATTGTAAATCTGCACCAGAACTGAACTGACCCTGTGTGTCCGTGCACCGTGGCGAGGTGTAGCGGTGTCTGACCCTGGCTGTCCTTTCTGTCCAGCTTGGCTCCATTCAGCAGTAGGAACTCACAGGCAGCCAGAGACCCCTGAAACCAACAAGGACATAACAGTCATAACAGCCTTGGTTGCAGACTCTCATAAATACAGTACAACATGATATTGAATTATACTACAGGTCCCTGAAGCTCTCATTACAATATTGAAACAAACCCAAAAATGTAAGTAGGCTCACCCCTGACTGTGACTCCCAGCTTAAGCTGAACAACAACAATAATGACTATTCTATAGACAAGATCTGTATCAAACCTTGCACTGCACCTCACCGAAACACAAAGAAAGTGGTCCTCAAATTTGAAAACAATCTAATATACCAGAAGTGGAATACGACTTGTTTGCACACTAACTCTCTACTGTCCTTCTCTTCCTACAGCTGGTCATCAGTGAATGTAGACTTCTACACACTAATATGTCCCAGTGATACATGGATCTATGGAATCATATACATTTCTACACCACTCGAGTTTGAAAGAGACTTTGTCCTTCACTGAAGTCACAAGATCAGTGAATTGAGTCGAAAATCAAGTTTTTAAAAGTGATGCTTTGTAAGATCTTAATTAATCATTAATTTTATTATTATGATAATGATGAGAAAACATCTTGATTTGATTTGATTTCTTAATTTCTACAAACAACAGAATGTCTCCTACCGTCTCCACTGCCTTGAATATGGGCGACTTCATCTCATCGTCCTTGTTGACCCAATTAATGTCTGCACCATGTGCAAGTGCCTCCGCCATTACGGGAAGGTTCCGAGCCTCCGCAGCTTTGTACAGCAGCAGGTTCGGGTCCAGCTTGCTCATGTCCTCCCATGACGTCGTGGACCGGCGGTCTTCAACCTCATCAGCTTCCGTTGCCGACTCCTCGGAACTTTCCAAACCCAGCTCAGTGCCGAATGAAACTGTAAGAAAATTAAACCAATACTAGTTTATGGTAGAGTCTAGACGGGAATTGGTGGGTTTTGTGGGACAGTACTTCAGACATGTCATAGTGTGAGTGAGGGAGGGAGTTGGGGTAAGGTCAACCAGAACATTATTTGAGTTACATCATGGCAACAGTGAGTGATTTTCATTAATATCACAATTTGTCTACCAAATGAAGGGAGAAAACCCGAAGTGCCAGATCTCTGACATATTTGAGAGTTTGGTGACAATGGTAGACATGGATCATGATCAGCAATAATCTGAGATTCTGTGAACATCGGATCCGAGTCTGATGAATTCCCATGACAACTGTTCACTGACTTCAGCAGTAAATACATACAAGTATAACATAAAGGGGTCACAATTTGACCAGCAATTCTTAACAACCCAACCTAACAGGCAAACATGCATGTATCATCTTCACATATAACAGCATTAAAATTCTAATTATTCATACAGACTAAAGGACATAACATACTGTTATGTTAGTAGCTTACTGCCCATGCTTTGTTAACAATAACTTGCTCATTCTATTATAATGGCTGCAATGTTCCTGTCTCATGTCTACAGCTGGAGTATGTGTGACTGCCCATGCATTGCGTACATGTATTGCCAAGGGTATGATGTAAATACCATGCCATTCTCACATTCATCTTCATATCAACATGCATCATTAGTGATGGGAGCATAATTACATTCACAGCATGGGTCGATGCAGAATTCGTATGTTCACCCAACCAGCTCATTTTATGATCATCAATAAAACAGGAAATGGCAAGAATTTAAATAACAAGAATTCATTTTATTCAACTGCATAGAATATGCACCAGTTCCGAAGTTACCGATGCAAAAGCCACACATAGAGAGCATTAGCTGAAAGACTTTTTGCAGATCTTACAAGCAGGACCCAAACCTAATGGTTGAATATTAAGAGACTAACATCTTCAATTCCATCTTATTATGCTTCTAGCAAAGTGTTAATATCTATAGAGGCAACAAATATTTTCAAGATTTCACTATTACCAGTTAGACTATACAACTATATCTCACCTATGTCTCAGATTCAGAATAATGCCTTGTAATAAATCAAACATTTCCACTAAATCGTTATTGCTGATTATTCCCAGGTAAATGATAATATTGTTGATTGATCATTTCCCATGCAAATATTACATCCCCCTCTTTTCTGCTTACTCTTATTGAACTCTGTCGATGTTTGGATGTCGGTGCCAAACACAATAACATCGGAGGAGCTGGCGCCGTTCCCACTGTCTGTGTCCTTATTTGTGTTGGACACCGACAGTACCGCTGAAAATGGAACGGGGGAAGCAGCAGGTTAGTGAGTGAAGGGGTGGCGAGATCTGATCTGTCAAGAGTCGGACAGATACAGCAGTGAGTGCACAATATAGAAATGTATAACATTCCTAGGAAGATATGAAAATACAGCTCATATTTTGTGGGGAGCTTCATGATATTTTTTGATAAAGTCAAGGAGGTGTGTTGCAGCTCATTATGTAACATGTGTAGACTAGTTAAAATACAGGGCCCCGTTCCTCAAAGCGATCGCAGTGCTACGACAGTCGTAAGTCAATGTTAAAGTATGGGAGTTACGATCATTTTAGCTTTACGATCGCTTTCAGGAACGGGGCCCTGAGGGACAAGAAGTTTTCACAAGCCTCTGACTTACGAGCAAGTGCGTATGCCCAGCATTACTTCACATTTAGGAAGAAACCTTTTTGATATTTTACACAACTATCTCATTGCAACTTTCATCATCTAAACATATTTCTGCTTGTCAAAGCAGGAACATATTTTCCAGTTATATTTTCTAAGCCCTTGCATCAGTCAAACCTATCTGATTCTACCAGCTCGACCTTGGCTTTTAGAATCATGGTAAGTACATGTGAATTCTTTGAATAATGTGGACCAAAGTTATAATTATTGGTAACTGCCAGTTGTCTGTGGCCTGTGTTTGCCGCGATTAGGACCCCATCGCGGGGGATCGACTTATGCACGAAACATACCATTTTGACACTGATTTAAAGGATCAAGTTTGGGGGGTCGTCTTATCCATGGGGTCGTCTTATAGACGGTCATATACGGTAGATAAAGGTGTTAGGATATGGACTATTGTCAGCTGAGCCACCTTGACAGAACATGTTTACAAGACTCTGTCTTCAGGCTGATGTCATTTATGAGAGAGAGAACAGTTTGCATAAATCAAATCAGAGATGTGTACTAGTGCATGTGCAGGGATCAATCCTAGAGGTGCTAACTGTGCAGGGTCATTCATAGATAAATACATGATTCTGTGTGCAATATAATATATATACACCGGTTGATATATGTCTTAATATATTACATTTACAATTATATTCCTGTCAAATATTTTACAATTTACAGAACATAAATTACATGTTCATACAACATTTTATGCCTGATGTTTCACATTAAATGAACACACTGTGCCTACACCTGAAATGAAGAGTTGTCAAAGTACATGCACAACTGATGAGGGAGATCGTTAGTAAATTCATAACGCAGAGACAGTGAACATACACAAGCAGCTGTAAAGCTAACAAAATATCCTTTTACAGCAAATTACCAACATGGAAATTGAAATTAGATTAATCACTGTCAATCATGCCAAAATGTATTTACAACACGAAAATTAAACCAACAGTACAAAATGTAGTAAATCCATCAAAGAAAATTACAAGTGATGGAGTCATCACCAGGGGAGACAACTCTTGGATCCCTAGCACACAGCATGCTCATAACTTACGATTACACAGGACATTCAGATTACTATTGTAGACTCTATATTCAGTTTATTCCATCTTAAAACATAGATAAATTTTAAACTAAAGAAAATCATATCATTATTTGAATTGAAGCATGTGCTAAAATAAGCAAAACTAGCCAAAAGGAAAATAAGCAGGAAAATTTAGCCAAAACTAGAAACAAAACTTCAAAAAGGTTTCCTACCTTCCATAAGTCCACTTGTGACGTCCTCAGAATCTGACACGGAATCTTCCTTGGAATCCTCCTTAGTTGCAGACCTGGCCGGAGATTTCCGTGTCTTTTTCCGTACACTCCAGCTTCGGATCTTGTTCCCAGCTGTGGTCTTGGTGTCAGGGAGATGATTCACGAACGCCTTCTGGACGTACTTCGCCCGGATCCACGCCTCTCGAATTGTTCTGGGTGAAGACAAATTGACATGATGCTTGTATGTATGAAAGTCACTGTGGGAGACTCTCTACTTCGAAAAGGAAAAGCCCTTTGCAATGTTTTGCTGTCGTTTCTATTCTTATGGTCCATTTGTTCCATTCTTTGCTTAGACTGTGTCATCTTTCAAGGTTTAGTTATGTATTTATACATGTTCGAACCTCTCATTTATTACATACAATGCCATAGAAACACATATCACTAACAGGAAAGAAATGTTTTCACATTGTGCCACACTCAATAGATGCCCAAGTGACCCATCTGGAAGTCTATCGGTCTTTGCACACAGATGACGGACCAGAGAGAAAGACCATCTTCAAGCAGGATGGAAGACTATGATACAGTATAGGGATGCAGTTTCTCATTTTGTTGGACATGAATGTAGCTCCATCGTGTATGAACCATCATTGTGTACATTTATGTATGTTATTGATACGTAAGATGATTGTGATAAGTAATTGATCAATTTTTATATGTAAGCAGTTACGTTGTGCTGAACATAACAAATACAAATGATAGTCCAGATCAGTTGTGTCTTTCTTGGCTTGGTCATCCTTGGTGGTAAACCCTGTAATCCCCCATTGTCTTGCTAATTAATAAGGTCTGGTGATTTTAATCCAATAACAATAAGGACTGGCAAAAGAGGAACACCCACTGTCATCTTATACCTCATAGTGTGTTGGGCAGGGCTTGGGCTGCCTTATTGCACTGAATGATGTCATTGATTTTGAGAGTTAATAATTAAATAAGCAGACAATGAAATTCCTATTACTAACTGTTTTCATTTATAAGAATTGACTTCAAGATGGTTTGCAAATATTTGAATTCAACATTAAAAATGAAATGTATTATCAAATGAGCATACACGTGGAACAGACTGGTTCTAACGTTCATACATGTATACTACCTCACTGTACAGAACATTCTTCACCAGTTTCATGGTAAGTTTGTCAACATACCAGACACAAGGAATTCAATTTAACCAGGTTATTGGCACTCTTCTGCAACAAACTTACTACACAGCCATAGCCAGGCCTACCTAGTCCTGTGACTACCTTAAAGTCAGCACGATACTGCTTAAACTGGACCCACCTGTTTGATTCAGGTGTTGCTCGTTTTGCCACAGACTCGTCCACCTTAGCCTCAAATACTCGATTTACGGCCTCGTTGCCGACCTCCACCATGACCTTGATGAGCTCTGGTTCCCATGCATCCAGGGTGATGGACCGAACTTTGGACAGATGTACCCCGAAACTCCTTGAAGGAAGGAGAAGAAAAATGAGTGAGAGAATGCTCAGCAATATTCCAGCTGTATCACAACCTGTCTCAACATGACAATTTTAGCAGTCATGTATTACAACATGTATCAGGGTTGCTACAGTGACAGTTAGTCCCAGAAATACAGTTATGTTATTTTGAATCTTTATATCTACAAACAATTCTTCGTTTCAGGCCTTGAGCAGAGGCAATCTAGACATGCCAAATCATTCTAGACTTCAGTTGAACACATTTTGTAATCTATGCTCTGAGGACTGACTGACTGACCGAGTTTTGGTTTTACGCCGCTTTTAGCAATATTCCAGCAACATCACGGCAGGGGTCACCAGAAATGGGCTTCACACATTGTACCCATGTGGGGATTCGAACCCGGGTCTTTGGCGTGATGAGCCAACGCTTTAACCACTAGGCTACCCCACCGCCCCTATGCTCTGAGGAGATCTGTAAGGCAGAATACAGGGTACCAAATCAACATAAATTCAATATTTAAGCTGTATGATGACAGTCTGGAAATCATTTTGAAACAAGTCCAGACTAGTAACATTTAAGAAAGACTACTGGCATTTCCTTGTAGACTACCAAGGACTTGTTATACAAGAAGTACTGACCTGTGGATACCAGAACACTCTATACATAGTGTGATGCCGAGGTTGATGCTGGCCCAGCGAGGTTCTGGTGAGCCACAGTCACAGCACCGGTCGTTGCCTGGTACCGAGAACAGCTGCTCCATCCGTCTGTAACACATGCAGCACGTGTTACAGTGTACCACCATTTCTGATTCAGTCAATGAGACAGCACAACACCATCCTTAACAATTTCAGTAATATCATAGCTTGCCAGCTTAACATGGGAGGAACACTAAATAATATCTCAGGCATTTACCACTCTGGTGAAATCAATGGTTAATATAATGAGCAGTATCTAAAGCTGTGAGGTACGATGTTCACCAAATACAGCTTGGTTGCCTTCTGCAACATACAAGTGAAAATATTCAACATATGTTATGTTTGAGATGATACTTTCTAAGTAAAGTATCAATGCTAGTACTTCTATTAGGTTGAGTCCCATCTGGGATTCAAACCCACACCCTCAGAGTCAGGCATCTTATTGCCAGCACACAGAGTCAGTGATGTAACCCACTTAACAACTGATGCTGGTGACATATTCTAGCCCAAGTCCTGGTCAGTGCTGCTACTTACACCTGGACCTTGGTCTGTTTGGGTTGCAGGGGAGATCTCATGGCACTGACGTCGTTAGAGCTGGCGCCGTTCAGTACTGCATTGTTGTCTACACCTTCTTCATCCTAGAGGAAACAGATGAACCCGTACAGAACAGTCTGACAAAACACATACTACTCACGAAGATCAAAGACCTGGCCCTGATTTCTCGAAACAAACTTATGTTTTTACTCATATTTCAAACTTAGTTGGACAATTTGAAACAGATGAATTTTTAACTCAACTGCATGTTTTAAATAAAAAAGCCCAAAACAACTTAAGTATTGTAAACGTATTATATTTCGCGCAAAACATTTTAGCGCGAAAATTTATACACCGTGAATAAACCTGTCATTCATTCAGTCCAGCCACGCTCGCCCCTGAGTTGTTACCATAACACATCAAGTTTGAAGACAGAAATCTACGGGAATCTTAAAATGACGACTGATAGTAGCATAAAGAATCATACTTAACTGTCGCTGTGATGGATTTCCCAAAACATAATTAAATTATGAGCGAAATCCCATCGCCGAATTAGCGAAAACAGCAATGTGTGTTGTGGCCGCCATGGAAATTGGTCACATGACAGATGGTTTGATACAAAACAGATTACCATGAAACGACTCGGAAAGAAATAATACAGCAGTATTTTATTTATTCATTAAGATTTTATTTACCAGTACATCATGAAGCAAATAGTCACTTAACACTCAATCATCTCATTCACAACAACCCGGCTTGTTTGAAAACACAAAGAGCTTCATATACAGTAGAAGTTAATTCGTCAGATCGTCAGAATTCGGAACATAAGACTGATGTGTTTTTCATCTCTTTCGTGAGTAAACGGATTACTGTGTACTAGTATATCGCACAGATAGGGATTTCCTGTGAGTAAGCAATAAACGCCGCCTGACAGGTTAAGCCACTCTGTTTGTTTTCACTGCTATTAGTGGCGGCCAAAGAGACAGCTGGCAGTTCCGGCAATTACTGATTGCGCGAAGAATTGACCGCGCGATGTAGTCTAAACTGTCAATTACGCGAAAATTGCACCACGCGAAAATAAGTACGTTTACAGTAATCTATCCACCAAACTCAAATTGTCTACTATGTTTGAGTTTAATATCGATTTTAGTTCATTCTGGGAAATGCATTTTCTCAAATTTGAGTAAAAACTCTAACTTAAGTCGAAACTCAGACTTAAGTTTGTTTCGAGAAATCGGGGCCAGGTCAAACAAAGCCATGTTACATTATGTTTGTCTGTTGTTTAACACCTCACTCAGCAATATTCAAGCTATATGGCGGCGGTCTGTAAATATTTGAATTTGGACCAGACAATACAGTGATCAACAGCATAAGGATCGATCTGTGCAATTGGGATACAATAACATGTGTCAACCAAGTCAGCGAGCCTGACCACGCGATCCCGTTAGTTGCCTCTTACAACAAGGATGGGTGGCTTACATCTTCATGAGTATGTTACACTATTAATATGGGAGGTCATAGCTATAGTATTTGAGTTACAATCATCTCAGCACTTGTTTCAAGGAAGGGGGAGGTGGAGCTATAATCTACCAAATCTATTAACAAAATCTGTGTAAAACTGATTAAGTTTTTATCATCTGCAGTGTCCCATTCTACAAAGTGAGCTTAGCACTTAGACAAGCCTAGCTATAAAAATTTAAAATACGGCATGACAATCAGAGGACTTCTATGATCTACACACCTAACTGTCCACATACATCCCACCCTGCCATCTACTCTATCCCCAACATAAACACTAAGCATCATCACACTGATTACTACTGGAGCCAGTCTACAAGAAACAAGACCCTTGTCACCTCATCGACATCCCTTCCTCTGATCCCAGTTTACACACTGATGCTATCATCTATGGTGGGATTGTGTTTATTCTGCCTGGTAATGGGTTATAGGACTCCAGATTGATGTTGGTGCCCCACCCACCTCTGCTGTGTGTCTCTGTACATCTTTCAGACAAGATAATACCAATAGACAAAAGTGGTTGTTCATATAACAGAAGAAAGTGCCAGTGCTAATACTAACAGACCAAAGTACCTGTGCATATCATAGCCAGGTTAAAGTGCCTGTGCATATTATAGTCATGGGAAAGTGCCTGTGCTAATACTAACATACCAAACTGCCCATGCTAATACCAATATACCAAAGTGCCTGTGCATATCATAGCAGAAGGAAGTGCCTGTGCTGATACCAATAGACAAAAGTGCCTGTGCATATCATAGCAGAAGGAAGTGCCTGTGCATATCATAGTTGAAGAAAGTGACTGGCTAATACAATTAGACTAAAGCACCTGTGCATATCAATTCATAGCTGAAGGAAGTGCCTGTGCTAAAACTAACAGAAGAGAGTGGTTGTTCTTGTTGTAACAGAAGAAAGTGTGTGTATCATATCAGAAAAAAGTGCCTGTGCTAATGCTGATAGAAGTAGTTACTTAATTGTGTTATAACAGAAGAAAGTGCCTGTGCATATCATATCAGTAGAAAGTGCCAGTGCTAATACTTATAGAAGAAAGTACTGTCTGACTGAGTTTGGTTTTACGCCGCTTTTAGCAATATTCCAGCAACATCACGGCAGTGGACACCAGAAATGGGCTTCACACATTGTACCCATGTGGGGATTCGAACCCAGGTCTTCGGCGTGACGAGCCAACGCTTTAACCACTAGGCTACCCCACCGCCCCTATAGAAGAAAGTAGTTGTTCATGCTATAACAGAAGGAGGTGCCAGTGCTGATACTAACACTCACAACTGAGTCCTGAGCGTTGAGCGTCTCCCTGTAAGCTTTGTTAATACTGCACTGTATAGAGTTGATCCACAGGAGACACTGGGAATCAGAATCAGCCTGCAACACATGGCTCCTGCAACAGAGGCAAATGGACACATTAGTTTAGGAATTAAACTCTCATTTCATTTGATGCTGAGGAGCTTGCTGGGAACCTATGATACCCTGGAATTTTCCCCGAGCAAGAAACAGAATCGAGCTGGCAATAAGGGTGGTTGCGGGGTCATACAACATCAGAAGATTTACCCCAAGTTGCTCTACATGTGACCTACAAACCTTGTGGGGGAGAGGACCTCAAAGCAGAAGCGTCTGTCGGTGTCAACAACTGGTTTGATGGAACACAGTCTCAGGTCCTCTTCCATGACAGTCTGAGAGTCCTTGGAACGCTTCCGGTACACCAACTGACGTGTCTCGATCCTGAACCACCGTCTAAAACAGAGTCACAGCACCACATGACCAGGTCT
Source organism: Haliotis rubra (assembly GCF_003918875.1). Taxonomy (NCBI): domain Eukaryota; kingdom Metazoa; phylum Mollusca; class Gastropoda; order Lepetellida; family Haliotidae; genus Haliotis; species Haliotis rubra. Next base: position 1,558,687 of record NW_025765603.1, on the reverse strand, counting down.
GCTATATATGACCAACACAGAGAGTTAGTGAGGGAGTGAGGTAATGCGAGACTTTGAAAAGGGAGGGATCACCTGGTTGGGGGTTGTTTTTTGGTTAATATGTTTAACAATCTATTTACCCACATTATTGCTGTATGACATCAGCCTATAAATAATTAAGTCTCCAATGATCACTATTAGGTCAGTGAGTGAGGTTGGTTTAATGTCTGTTTGAATTATAGTTCAGCTACAGAACATGGTCAACTTGAGGAAAGCTCAAAGTAATGCAGGTTTACTGCATTGTTGAAAGCCATAAACAAACTCATGGTGCTGACGAACCTAGAGACAAACTGTAAAATAAAATCCTAAATAGACCAGTAAAGTGATCTATGCCATGGCAGCAAATCTCCTGTTTGATACGATCAGCAATCCCAAAACCATTACCACCCAATATTCATTAGGCAGTCAGTGCTCACTCATTCACTCAGCTCACAAAAAAAAACACCCAATACTCATTTAGTCAACCAATATTCTTTTAGCCAGGCAGTATTCACTCATTCACTGTGACAAGTAACAAGACTATTGGGTACAGGGGACCTGCTCTAAATCTCCAGTTCACTGAGATGTACCAATACTACATCACCATGAAGGATGCATGAGCACTGTCAGCTTCTTTCCCCTACAGTGTTCACGAATAGTGTCTGACCCCCTGACAAATCCAGCAGATTCGCCAACGGTCCGATAGAAGTCCGCCGGCCAGTGTCTGACTGTATATTTCACAATGACTTTGACTGAAGTTGTCATATGTCACATGTCACATGTGACGCTTGTTTGCTGTTTATAAATCTTATGTTTGTTAGTAATGTTAAATGCCAATTATAAGAAATTTTAAATCTGAAATGTGTGTTTAATTTTATTCTATGGGTCCTGTGAATTTTCAATGGGTCAGACAGATATCTGAAACCTACAGCACCCAATGTCCTGTTACTTTGAAACACCATTCGTGAACACTGACCTACAGTGTGTGTGGAGAATACAATCAATATACAGGGAACCTCTACATTAGTCTGTCACATGGACCCTGAAACAAATATATCAAAGAAAGCCCTTGCAAGTTTAGAATATGTGGCAAGTCTAGAATTTAAGTCAAGTCTAGATTTCCACAGTTTCAGGCAGAAAATGAAGAATGTCTCCTGACTCCTTTTCACTATATTCTAAGATAATAATTTAAGAACTGTTTTTTTCCTGTATAATATGGTAAATTCAGAGACTAGAGGTTAGTCTACCTCTACATCTAAACTAGTTCATTTGGAAATGTGTCTAGCTTCAAGCTGAGTCTGTAAGTTAATGTCACAGCTGCATCTGCACCGAAAGTTCCTTGCAAGACTACAAGTATGTGAACCACAAGTGGCACAGTGGCATGTTTAAGATGCTGCCAGGACACAGGAGGGCCCTGCTTCACGCTTATAACTCCCTGACCTATACCCATGGAAAAGTGCAGGCACTCCCTCAAGCAATCTGCCTAGTGTAACATTCATCCTTCAAGAAAGCACAAACTTGATAACACACAGTACTTCAATGTGTTTTCCATATTTGGTGCTATAGAAAAGTTATTCCCCTTGTGTGGTACATCTCTGACACTGAATTATGCCTCCAAGGTTCCACGGACCCCACAGTCCTACAATATGCCTACAGCCAAAAACTACATGACTCAGGTAAAATATCTGTCATTCTGACAGCTCCGCTCTCCATGACATGAAATTGTTGATACAAACTATAGCATCGTGCAGCTCATACACACAGCTGAGAGCTGGAGTTTATCAGACAGCTCCACACTCCAAGACATAACATTGTTGATACAGACTATAGCATTGTGCAGCTCATACACACAGCTGAGAGCTGGAGTTTATCAGACAGCTCCACACTCCAAGACATAACATTGTTGATACAGACTATAGCATGGTGCAGCTCATACACACAGCTGAGAGCTGGAGTTTATCAGACAGCTCACCACTCCAAGACATAACATTGTTGATACAGACTATAGCATGGTGCAGCTCATACACTGACTTGAGCTCTGGAACATGCACCACACTCCAAGACATGACATTGTTGATACAGACTATAGCATGGTGCAGCTCATACACTGACTTGAGCTCTGGTGCAACATACACTGACTTGAGCTCTGGAACATGCACCACACTCCAAGACATGACATTGTTGATACAGACTATAGCATGGTGCAGCTCATACACTGAGCTCTGGAACATGCACCACACTCCAATGCACTGCAAACAAACAACCTTGAACCGAAACCACCAACAACAAACTTCTCATTTATCACCCTCCTGTGAAAATGTTTTAAGAAAGTCAATAATTTCACATATTTCTTGAAAACTTTCAAAACAGGTTTTTCAGAATATACAAGTGAATGTTGAACAAAACAAAACAAGGAAATTGTAGCCTTGTTTTGTTTGTTGTTAAACAGCAGACTCAGCGTATTTATGGCAGTCTATAAATAGACTGACTGACTGACTGAGTTTGGTTTTACACCGCTTTTAGCAATATTCCAGCAATATCACGGCGGGGGACACCAGAAATGGGCTTCACACATTGTGCCCATGTGGGATTCGAACCCAGACATTCGTGAACCTGACGAAATCAGACTTGCTTTATTTACCATTAGGCTACCCCACCGCCCCGCTCTATAAATAGAAGAGTCTTGACCAGACAATCCAGTAACTGACTGAACAACAATCCATGCTGCCTGGATACAGTAGGACCCAGTCTGACCACTGGTCCATTTATTCCGGTATTACCAGCAGAAGGCTGGGGAAATACTTCATCTCAGAATCCTTCTGGTGGAAATCATCGCACCATTTGATCCAGAAACCTGAGGAAGAGTTGATGATAACACCAGAATACACCTGGTGAAGTAGAAGCACAACAACCTGTTGGCAATGTTCAGGCAGATAGATGCTGAACATGGTGTTTTTTGTGGATAAGATACTGCCTTTGGTCTGCTTATCAAGCCATGAAGAAGTGAATAGTTAATATGAGTGAGTGGGTGGATGAGTGGGTGAGTGGGTGGGCGAGCGATGAAAAGTGGTTTCAAGTGACATCACTATCTTTAACCGTTTAAAAACAGACCTTCAAATTCAAGACCTTTTCAAGATGGATCTTTAATTTCAAGGCTTTTCAAGCTGTATATACCCTGATTATTCAATACTATGTGGTATATTTGAGAGGCTTGAAATACAATTTGAAACATACACATCCTTCCCAACAAACTTGAAAGAAACATCCTCAAACACTTGTACCCAGACTTCTCTCTATGACATTGACACCATACAACTGCTGCTACTGGTTGGACAGTTTGCATCTGGGATCGACTGGTCCAGTTTCACTTTCTAAAGACACTAATTAATCTATCATAAAATTCCAACACTTGTGGCTAACAACATAAGCTTTTAAAATTCAAGTAATTTTGTATCTCCAAATCTGGGGGAATTAAATACACCTACCTACCTACCTACCTAGGTCACCATCACAGCTACTACAATGTAACGACTGACTGAGTGAGTTTGGTTTTACGCCGCTTTTAGCAATATTCCAGCAACATCACGGCGTGGGACACCAGAAATGGGCTTCACACATTGTACCCATGTGGGGATTCGAACCCGGGTCTTCGTCGTGACGAGCCAACGCTTTAACCACTAGGCTACCCAACCGCCCTACAATGGAACGAATTTCAGTAATCTACACTTGCAATGAACTCAAAAGAACCACCAATCTTAGTTTGGTAGAACCATAGCTTGTTATACATATTCCACTGAAACACACAGCAAGTGGTTGGGGCAGTTGTTGTATTCATTAGTTTGTTAGTAAATATGGTTTCTTCATAAACATAGTTTACTGAAATTTTCAAATTTTCTCTGCTCCAAATTACATTATGTTATTGTGCCCCTGTACCTACTGATGAAGGACAAGACTGCATGTTTCCTTGTTTCTTTTCTACATGAAACACACCAAGTCCCTGAAGCATATTGGTTTCCCTTCAGCTTGCCGTTACTGTATTGCTCTCTCTGCCCTTACTGCCATTCTAAAGTTCTTAAGAAGGATGTCTAGATTTTCCACAGCTTCCTTGGATCTATAGGGCTCCTTTTCAAATTAAATGCCGTTCATCTGTCAAAATTATCTATTTTCAGAAACTTAAACGTTTGTGTAAAACAAACCTTACACTGGTTCCAACCAAACATTCATGCTTCGTTTTAATCTGGCAGCAGATAATGTACACAGATGCATCTTTATATATACATTCCATTTGCATTTTTATTAAATTAAAAGAAATTCATAAAATAATCAACATATTGTGGCCTAATGGAAAATATGTCCGGAAAGTGAGCATTTGTTTGAAATGTCATTCCCTAAGTACCTCTTTAAGCCATATTTACATAGCTTACTTGGCTTCTGATATTCTACTGAAAATAAGTTACGGATTTCCTGATTTTTTTTCATATTACTAAAGTTTATCTGTCAGTTCAGTAGGAGATCATTCAACTAAATGAAACAGCACACATTTTGTGTAGAATTTTGAGAGAGAGATAATATCTTGTTTCAAGACATCATACATTTCCTGTTGATGTAACTGGTGGTGCTGGTTTGGAGTTTGGATTTAGCCTTGATGAGGCAGCATGGTTTAAACTAATATTGTCAGGAGCTGATCTGGAATGAGCAGATATATGATAAGAGATCTAGGGAAGGCACAAACAAGCTGTTGTACCTGATGTCTTCTGTGAGTGAGTGAGTGAGTGAGTGAGTATGGTTTTACGCTGCTTTTAGCAATATTCCAGCAATATCACGGCGGGGGACACCAGAAATGGGCTTCACACTTTGTACCGATGTGGGGAATCGAACCCGTGTCTTCGGTGTGACGAGTGAACGCTTTAACCACTAGGCTACCCCACCGCCCTGATGTCTTCTGTACATTCACAGGTTATCTCCTTCAGAATAGTAAGTTGTTTATATTTCATTGAAGTAGTGTTTCATACTTTTGCAACCGATCATAATAAAATAACTGATCAGTTTGATAAACTGATCAATGATCAGTGATGAAATCAATGGCTACATTTCTGAGATGAAAAATGAATTGCCCCCAGCCATATATGGCGGGGGCATAAAAATGCCAGATAACTGTTTCTGATAATCCAATAGGCCAATGAGGAAGTGAGTGAGTTCAGTTTTACGCTGCTTTTAGCAATATTCCAGCAAAATCATGGCAGGGGACACCACAAATGGGCTTCACACACTGTACCCATGTGGGGGATCGAACCTGGGTCTTCAGCATGACAAGCGAACAGTTTAACCACTATTCTACACCACTGCCCAACAGACCATTGATGTAACCAGCAATCCCATTTGCTACCAAACTGTAACCCGCAATCAGTCAATGACATGCTGCTTCCCATCTTACAGCAGGCAAGAGACTGATTTGAGGCCAGGCCAGGAAATTCCACAGTGTCCAGTACCAACTCCAACACTACAATATCAGCTTGTTATGTGTCTCACCATAACAGGAAGCACGAAAAGAGACCATGTGAGTTTGGTGTTTATCCGACTATGTGAGTTTGGTGTTTATCCGACTATGTGAGTTTGGTGTTTATCCGACTATGTGAGTTTGGTGTTTATCCGACTATGTGAGTTTGGTGTTTATCCGACTATGTGAGTTTGGTGTTTATCCGACTATGTGAGTTTGGTGTTTATCCGGAACTGTTTATATAACATTTCAAGCCCAGTTCCAGAACCCTCAAAGAACACTGTTCCAGAAGCAGTGTTATTTTGTCTGGATGTTCCAGCGTTTATAGCCGGATCATTATGCATCAGCCTTACTGGTTTCTGTCAGCAGGTTTGGCAAGTGCTATCCATTAAGTTGGAAATTAAGGCTTAATGTGAAAATCCAGTTTTTCTTTAAGGAAGTTGTGTTGAAATGACTACAGTGGATATTTTTTTCTATTTGTTTATACTTGTAACTTGAAACCCTTGAGAAAAGGAAATGATGAAAGGAACACTGATGATATTTTTGGACGTTCTAGAAGTAATGATCATAAAAGGAATTCCTGTTTTCCAAGGTGGATCATGATGTACTTGATGTCTTCAGCATAACTGAGACAAACGAGACAAGCGAGACAATTGGGTTTTCACAATGCCTGCAGGTCTCTGAGCTATCCCCTGATATGTTAAATAAGAGGCAGGGCAATAGCAAGTACCATCTTTAACATCTTTTGGTGTCACATGGCCAAGAATCAAACCAGAAACCTTCCACTAAAGAGGCGACTTAGGATCGGGTGGTCAGGCTCGCTGACTGGTTGACACGTCATTGTATCTCAATTGCATACATCGATGCTCATGCTGTTGATCACTGGATTATCTGTCTTGACTAAAGTATTTACTGACCGCCACCATATAGCTGGAATATTGATGAAAGCACTGTAAAACAAAACTCATTCACTCACTCTACTAAAGGAAACAAAATTCCAGTGTGGAGAAGTTCTATAGAATGTAAAAACTATGGCGTACACAGCAGTATAGTTTCACAGATTGACAACACAAAGAAAAGTATGATATACGAAGAGGTATCATTTTCCATCTCTATCAATGAGTGAGCGAGTTTAGTTTCACATCATAAATAATGGAGTCTGGATCAGACAATCCAGTGATCAACAGCATGAGAATTGATCTACACATATCTACACGATATGATGACGTGTCAACCAAGTTAGTGAACATGACCACCTGATCCCGTTAGTAGCCTCTTACGACAAGCATGGGTTACTGAAGATAAATTCTAACCTGGATCTTCACGGGTCTTAAACTGAATAAATTCAAACCATTGTGAATGAGTGAATTTTGTCCCAGTTTGAACAATATTCCAGTTATATGATGCCATGTCAGCTTTATGTACTAGACAGACCCAGAGTGATGTAGATTGAAGATGTTTACGTTTGTGAATGCACAAGCATATGTATGGAGCCGACAAACCGGTCAAGGCAAATCTGGGATTCAAACCACCTGGGAGTGCTAAGGCACAACTCAGCACTACCAAACTGAAGTAATGAGTGAGTGAGTGAGTGAGTGAGTGAGTGAGTGAGTGAGTGAGTGAGTGAGTGAGTGAGTGAGTGAGTGAGTGAGTGAGTGAGTGAGTGAGTGAGTGAGTGAGTGAGTGAGTGAGTGAGTGAGTAATATCACTGCAGGGGACACCAGAAATGGGCTTCACACATTGTACCCATGTGGGGAATCAAACCCGGATCTTCAGCGAACGCTTTAACCACTAGGCTACCAACACCCTCCCCCCAAAAAAACAAAACAAACTGAAGTACTCTATAAATAACCACACCATAGTCCAAACAGAAAAGACAAAACCCTTTGCACATCTATATGAAATCTATTGTACAGTTCTGACTGTATCATGAGTAGGCCAGTGTTTGATGCTGCAATCAGCAGTGTTACAGGCGTATGACACAAAATATTATCTTCGCAAATGTCTAGTGTGTCATGTGACATTTTTCTCATACAACAAAAACTTTCAATGAAGGAGGTCATCAATCAGAACTTTTTCTTATTATGGGTACATAATGCTTGAGACCACAAACCAACAACATGGGTCCTTAGGTTATGCAAAACACATCAAAACAATTTCTTTCTTAAAATATTATTGAAGCGTGTCCTATTTTCTACTTCATAAATAAGATGAAGTTTCTAAATTTTCTGGTATTGCATTCCCGAACATGTGCTAGAGTTATTTACCAGTATTCAGTGCTGGAGGCAGATGTCATGGCCAGCCATGTACAATCACCCAACACTCAACATGGCTACTCCGCTATGATGTTTTCTGTGTGAACTGCAGTCTCATCACAACTCAATGTAGCTGAAAAGCCGCTAGCCTTTCTACAAGGCTGTACTGAATGCTAAACCCATAGATGTATAGTAATTCTATCTTTTGAAGAGCAAAGTCTAGACAAGTGGACCCCTAGCCTTGCTCCAAGGCTGTACTGAATGCTAGGCCCATGGATGTATAGTAATTCTATCCTTAAAGAGGCAAGTCTAGATAAGCGGAAGACTAGCCTTGCTCCAAGGCTGTACTGAATGCTAAACCCATAGATGTATAGTAATTCTATCTTTTGAAGAGCAAAGTCTAGATAAGTGGACCACTAGCCTTGCTCCAAGGCTGTACTGAATGCTAGGCCCATGGATGTATAGTAATTCTATCCTTAAAGAGGCAAGTCTAGATAAGTGGACCACTAGCCTTGCTCCAAGGCTGTACTGAATGCTAGGCCCATGGATGTATAGTAATTCTATCCTTTAAAGAGGCAAGTCTAGATAAGTTGACAGTACAAGGATGTGAGTCTGTTCATGGGACAATGTGTTAATTTTATTTATATTTATTAGAAATTATCATTTAAACTAGTAATTATTACCCGAGAGACTTGTGCAAGTCTAAAAGGCCACTTGAAGTCATCCACACTGGCTGTTTTCAGGAGTCGTTCACCAATATATTCATGTCAGTGATGCAGATATTTGTTTTGTCACAAAGACTGATGACTCAATTTCTTAAAAATAGCTCCCAATTCACATTTTGGTAGAGTATATTCGGTTACCATTTTGACAATGCAACCACTTGACTTTTTTCAGATTAAAGGACAACTGCAATGACTAAAGTGAACCCTGCCATGGAATCTGGCCACTCTGTGATGTCAATCTGGCTGTCACTACGAACAAATTCTACATCTGGAATCAGTGATTCATTGCCTCATGGCTACCTCTTGATGAGTCAATCATTTAAACACAGACTCCATTTTCTACATGTGTGCGTTCTTTGATGGTGTAAACTTTTTTGAATAGGCATTAATGTTCTGTCACTCGTAGAAGTGAAGACCAAATAAGGGATGTCATGGCTCGGAAATTAAGGTAGTGATAAATCAGCTCAAAAGTATCAGTGTTGCAAAATGGTGGTCCTTTATTAAATACACATTTGTTAAGCTGCTTGTGAATTAACAAAACTTTACTATTAAGACCTGCCAATATATTTAATGCTATAGCACTGACTGACTGAGTTTGGTTTTACACCGCTTTTAGCAATATCACGGACATCACGGCGGGGGACACCAGAAATGGGCTTCACACATTGTACCCATGTGGGGATTCAAACCCGGGTCTTCGGCATGACGAGCCAACGCTTTAACCACTAGGCTACCCCACTGCCCCTAATGCTATAGCAGAACTAGACTGATCCCTCAATTAATTTTTTGGCTTCTAAAATGTCCATCTGAGCCAAGATCACTCAAAAGATATGAACAAGTCTATGGCAGTGAATAAATATTTTAGTTTCTCTTTTCACTAATCTGTATTGATACAGCATTGTAAATATACCAATACCTCAATGTTTCGTTATACGTTATACAATGACATTCCTACTGAACTGAGCTTGGCTCCTTGTGAAATGAGATTAAAGATTGCTGACAGGCAGATAATGTTGGGACATGGCTGATCCCAAAGGATTCAAGTTTCTGGTAACCAGCATCAATCAGGGTATGAAACTCCAAAAAAATTCAGCCAGACCACAGGGCTGGGTAGATGTAAAACTTGCCACCCCTGACTAAAACCTACCTGCCCACAAAATATCTTCATGTACATGCCTAAATTTTAACCAGACCGTCGGGCAGGTGAATTTGAGAAACTGGCAGTATGTGTTGAAAATAACCCATCCCGGGAGGTCGGGCAGACAGGTATTTCAAACGCTGCCTCAATGTAAGGCTGATTTAGATTCCACTTGATTTGGGTTGTCCACTTACCTGACCCATGTCCGAAATGCGTTTGTCGTTCTCTTGAAGAGGTAACCCTCCATCTTGTCCGATTCTTCCTGTTGGGCACTGTTCTCAGGGATTTCCTGCAAACAATTAACACAATTACATCATGGCTGAAAACCTAACTTCTTAAAGAAAAAGGAAAGACCCAAACACCAGTGTATTATCTGGTTCCAAGCCGAGCTGACCATTTTAAACATACTTCAGTTGTCCTGGCAGAGGAGTGAGTGAGTGAGCTGGGTTTAACACTGCTTGAAGAGTGTATTGTATATGTCACGGTTTGTCAGGTGATTCATGGTTGACCATAATCATATGTTGATAGACTGAGGGTCTTAGTCCACACCAAATCCTGGCAGTTCAAGGTGGCTGAGTTGAGTTTAACACCTCTTTGAAAAGTATATTCCAGTTACATCACAGCATGTCAGCTTGATGTGGGAGTATGCTGGAGTATTTTACTTATTATTATCAGTTTCAGTAAAGAGGAAAAAAAAAAAAATTTTTTTGTAACTGTAACAAAAATATCTAATTCATGTCAATGATGCAATTGAGGTAAAGAATTGGCAAGTGAGTGAATGAGTGAGTGAGTGAGGTTTTATGCCACTTTTAGCAATATTCCAGCAATATCATGGCAGGGTCACCAGAAATTGGTTACACACATTGTACCCATGTGGGGAATTGAACCTGGGTCTCTGGCATGGCAAGCGAACTCTTTAACCACTAGGCTACCCCTCTGTAAGAAACATAGGTTCATGACATGCAGATCATGTTCCAGAACACTCAACAGCAAATTTTGGCACCTTAGTCAAGTGGACCACCCATACCTCCTTGCAGCTTGGAGATGCAACATGCACAACTCACTGCATCCCCTTCACCTGCAGTGAATCTTGAGGACAAGTCTCAAAACAGGAACGAATACATAAATATTTGATGACCAAACCACCAGCTAGATTAACTAACAGTCCTCAAAAAAAGGTTACGTCAAAGGTTATGCAACAATTATTAAAAAAAACTCAAATGTATTAAAGGAACTCTCAAGTGCAATAGATGGGTGTGAGTATAGGTTGCTGGAGCTGACGAGGGGATGTTGGGAATGAATGTTATTGAACATATTCACTGTGGTCTGCAGGAAAGACTATCAACCTTCCTACTTTCTTAAATCAATAACTTGTTATTATATAACAAGAAAACCAATCTAGATTATGTACAATTTATTAAGTCCAGCTGGCTCTGTTCCATGCTGTTTAATTCAATACCATCTGTCTCATTCCACCAGGCCACCTATTTCCACATAGCCTCTAGTACATCTCCATGGATGATCCATCCTCGATTATCTCCAGGGTATACGTTACGATAAATCTCCACTAGTACCCTGGATGCATCTATGGCTCAGCCCGATAATTTTATTGCCTCCCTTTGCAGGCTCCGCATTCTTACAGTAGCCAATCAGCTAAGCCGCCGTTACAACCGAGCTTGCCAGTGTCAACAAAGATAGCGGTCGCAGCCGCGAAGGCTTGTTCGCAGTGCGACTCAGATTTGGGGGGAAATCATAAAGACAAATTGACAGGCCTGAAACTTTAAAAAATATATGCAAGAACTCCTTCTACCTCTTTCAGGGTACCTCTGCAACAATTATGTTGCAAAGTTTAATCGGTTAGATAAAAGAGTTTTGATTGGTAGGCTTAACTTCCCAGCGTAGACACCTGATTTGATAAAAAGCAAGCCAAGGGAGGTAATAAAATCATGGGGCCAAGTCGTAGATGCATCCAGGGTATAGTGGAGATTTATCGGAATGTATACCCTGGAGACTATCAAGGATGTGGATGATCTAGACCAATCCTATCCTTTTAAGAGGCAAGTCTAGATAAGCAGACAGTACAACACCAGTCTGTTGGAGGGATGTTTACATATTTTTTTAGAAATTATCATTTAAACTATTAATTATTACCCGAGAGACTTGTGCAAGTCTAGATTCCAAGGTTCTCCATTCCCACAGCTGAACTACATTTTGAGCTACCCTAATTTCAAGATTTGGTTTCAAAACCTATTCAGAGTATTCCTCAGGCCAGTTGTGTTTATACCTTGCACAAGGCTTCAGAGAGGCGGCTAGGGTAAGAACTTGGGCTAATTAGCCAGGTGCAATGAACTTACAACGTATACACCATGTTCAGGTCTGGCATTTGTAAATACCCTTAGACAACTTCAAACATTGTTAGGCTTAATATAGAAACAGAGCCATGGCAGTTGGGAAGAAAAGAAGTTTCTGTTACAAAATGTTACACAGTGTTGGTAGTTTCATTTGCACCTTGAAAAAAACAGATCACCTTGAAAAAGTTCATGATTTGAATTAGGTATAATTAGATTAATTTGTTCCCAACTATAGATCACAATTGGGATTTTTTACACCTCAAGGAAGGTAGACAGAAGGTACCAAGGAGACCATTTTATATTAACTTAAAGGTCACATGCAACCAAAAAATCAAACATAATTAAAACACAATTATCACTTATTCATGACATATAATTACATTGCTGATTATGAAAAAAAAAATATAAACAAAATTATAAGCGTACAATTGCAAATCAAAAGTGCAATATTGTGTACTTGGGTTTACTTCCTAAGAAACGAAGCAGCCGGGATACCGAACCCAGTCAGAGCGGGTGGGTGTGCACTAAGTGTAACGGCTGGTTCATTTGCAGATGCCCTCACGGCTCATTGTGTGTGCGTGTGCCTGTGCGTGTGCGTGTGTGTGTAGAGATGTTGGGTTTTGTAAATACATGCTCATTTTTGGTGTATAACATTTTGCAATCAACAGACATCATAACATGTCATGTGTACAAGTATCACACCACGCCTGTCCGTGTAATTACATAATGTGACAGAGACCAACTCGGGCCATAAATCAATGCGCTTTTGTTTGTGGTGTATAGCCATAAATCAATGTGCGAACGTTTTCATGGTGCTATGAGCAAGCCCACTTTTGACCCACAGCTGTTGAAACACTTTTCACCCCAAGCTTTAGAATTTAGTGAATTGTTTGAACTCCGATTTCATGGGGGTTTTTTCATCGCGTTATTTTTCAACTTTATAAGTTGAATTTGCATTTTTGATGATTTGTATCTGTAAGTCCATACCGAAAGGTATCAGAATCTGCAAAGTTGTGTTTTACGTTGCATGTGACCTTTAAATTCCTGAATTTATTGAGGGTGTCTAGACACTGCTGATATACAAATAAAAACAAGCTAAACATCCTCATACGTCATTTACAAGGCCAAAAAGACACACTGAATTTTTTTTTGTAAATGGGGGGGTGGGGTAGCCTAGTGGTTAAAGCGTTGGCTCGTCACGCCGAAGACCTGGGTTCGAATCCCCACATGGGTACAATGTGTGAAGACCATTTCTGGTGTCCCCTGCCATGATGCTGCTGGAATATTGCTAAAAGCGGCGTAAAACCAAACTCAGTCAGTCAGTCTTTTGTAAATATTAGTATGGGTCAGCCCTTATAATTCTCATAGCAGTTGTTTCTCAGATTGTAATATAAATTGTAAAATAATCCCAAACCAGTATCTTGGAAATGTTTAATGTACGTTTACTGAAAAATAGAAATGTCTGCAGGAAGAAATGTGTTTTGATTATGAATGACTTTTACATGTTCAAGACCATCTCCAGCCACATCATTTATTATTACCGGATATTTTATATAACATGTTTTCAAGAAGAAGTGTCTTATTGAAGGCTAATCTGACTAAAGCTGATATTTTAACATTAGGCTACATCTTCCAGTCAGCTAATGAGAAATGTCCTTCTCGATTATGAATGACTAGTGATGTAATCCATCACCATACCTGATTTGTGGTTCTTAAAAATGAGATATGGTATATAACATCTTTTTTAAAAGAGGTGTCTTATTAAAGGCTAATCTGACTAAAGCTGATATTTTACAGCAGTACATCTTCCAGTCAGCTAATGAAAATCCTTCTCGATACTAGTGATGTAATCACATCACCATACCTGATTTGTGGTTCTTAAAAATGAAACTAACTGAGCAGTTCCGAATTCAAATAATAAAGGATGCATCAGAATTCTTTGAGTGAGTGAGTTGGATTTTACACCGCTTTTAGCAATATTCCAGCAATATCACGGCGGGAAACACCAGAAATGGGTTTCACACATTGTGTCCTTGCGTGGAATCAAACCCGGGGCTTCGGCGAGACAAGCAAACGCTTTAACCACTAGGCTACCTCACCACCCCCAGAATAATGTGGACATCTCAAACATCATGAGCTAATGAGCGTCAAGGCATCATGAACCAAAAGGTACTTCTCTTCATGGAATATGTCTTCTGCTTGTAATATAACGTGTGTTAAATTCTTTTGAAAAATAATCACAATTTCCTAATTAAGATGGTAAAAATATTCAGCCAAATCATTATCGAAAGCTGACACCTGAGTGGCTCAAATACCTATACATACACCCTTCAGTAACAGATCAGCAGGTAAAAGATAGCTGATGGTTCCCCTGACGTGACCTTCAAAACAGTTGTCAGAACATCACCCATAGAGGTATCGCTTTGCATCAAGACTATCTGATCATAATGATATTGAGTCAAGGCCTTTAGATGTTTGTGATGTGTGCTTCAAAACTTACCACTTAATTTCAACAGGTAAATTAAAATCTCAGACAATTTAATTAAAATACATGAACTCCAATTAAAGTTAATAGAATTTCAAATTTTTCTTTTTTTCGCAATTAATATTTTTTGTCTGAGTCCCTGTTACATGTAGAACCAGACAACCAGGGAGTCCTTGACCAAATCATAAAGGAAAAGACAGACATCATTAAAAGAAACAAGCGAAATTATACCAGTTGAAAAGGCAATTGTTATATAAATAAGTTCCGTTACTGAGGTTCATATTAAGGTATGATGGTATGGACTGATATTTCTTTGTTAAATTAACACTGACACAGACAATCATTCACATTCTAAATGGTTTGATAGAGGTATCAGCCAAATATGAGACTATAAATCTTGAAGTAATCTACAATACCTATCACTTGAGCAATTCCACACATTTACACTTGATGTCAACTTCCTTCATTATCAAAATATTATTTCATTTTCAAAGATTTAAGGAAACTAAAGGAAGTAATTATCCTAACAACATGATAATTATTTTCAAACTCTCCCCTCTCTCCCATGTTTAGATACTGTGTACACTTGTTACAGGCTATGGTTTATCAACAAGGTTGAGTAGGTTGTAATGAGCAGGTCATTGTGACCTCACCACTGAGGTCATCGCGACATAAGTTAATATCTGATTTATATTCATGTACTGCAAATTGGATGCATGATACAACACAGTTACACTTGTATTCAGAAGTTACATTTCTATTGTGTTATGCCCGGGTTCTGGGACATTTAATATCAAATTTCTCCTCGGGTCGAGCACCTCCTCATTGTCACACACAAACAGGTAGGGACAGTTAAAAACTAACAGTGTTGTAATTGGTTTGAAAACAGTTAAGGTGTGAATTTGTAAACATGAGACTTAGAAGGTGAATGTTGCTTTTTGCTGTTGTCAGCACTATTCAAGCTTTACAATGTTAGCCTCTGAGTAATAAAGTTTGGGTGTGTTTAGATGACTTTGCAAACAAAGTGTAGCCACTTAATAATCTTGGGGAATGGGGTACTGGATACCAGTTCTGCCCTGAAACCCCAACAGGGAGACAAGCATGGGGTACTAGGGATCTATCCCACCCTGAAATCCCAACAGGGAGACAAGCATGGGGTACTAGGGATCTATCCCACCCTGAAATACCAACAGGGAGACAAGCATGGGGTACTAGGGATCTATCCCACCCTGAAATACCAACAGGGAGACAAGCATGGGGTACTAGGGATCTATCCCACCCTGAAATACCAACAGGGAGACAAGCATGGGGTACTAGGGATCTATCCCACCCTGAAATACCAACAGGGAGACAAGCATGGGGTACTAGGGATCTATTCCACCCTGAAATACCAACAGGGAGACAAGCATGGGGTACTAGGGATCTATCCCACCCTGAAATACCAACAGGGAGACAAGCATGGGGTACTAGGGATCTATCCCACCCTGAAATACCAACAGGGAGACAAGCATGGGGTACTAGGGACCTACTCTGCTATGAAATGCTTACAGGAAGACAGGCATCAGGTTCTGGGGACATACTGAAATATATGGTAATTTAACTGATGGTGAAGATGGAAATTTTACAAGTGCTTCCAGTGAGGCCAATTTTGCACAATAGTCTTTGATCAAAGTGAGGAGTTGAAAATTTGAAGTTAACTTTATGTAATTGCAGCCACAATACAGGATAAATGACAAATGAAGAAATGGAGGTACAAGACTTGTTGCAGCTCTATCAATCAATGACTAAAATCAACCATGCTAAGGTTATGGCTAGGAACGTAGTTTCACAGAGATACATTGGTGCCCTGAGTGAGATCTTGCTAGTTTACCACTGAGTACATGTATGGTGTTGTCAAACCTAGAAACATAATTTGGGCAAATCTGTCACTCAATCACAGGTGTCAGCCATGCAACTCTGCACAGTTCCATGATCACTTCATCCAAAGCCCTATTCAACAAAGCAATATGAGTGCTACAACTGCCCTCAGTCTGTTTCACTGGGGGGCGATGGGGTAGCTTAGTGGTTAAAGCGTCGGCTCATCATGCGGAAGGCCCGGTTCGATTCCCTACAAGAGTACAATGTGTGACGCCCATTTCTGACGTCCCCTGCTGTGATATTGCTGGAATATTGCTAAAAGCAGCATAAAACTAAACTCACTGACTCACTGTTTTACTTGAGTTAAATGATTACTTTGCGGACTAGGCCTTGATGTCGACAGCTTGCATCTACAACACATGCTACTGAACATTCTCTCAAACCCAACAGGCAAACAGTGTTAGTAAACATCGCAGTCATCAAATGCAGATACTGACTACAAACAAGCCAGCTCAAGACAATGTATTCAAAGGTTATATATGGGATTAGTAAAAATTAAATTTAAAAAAATCAAACAAAACTGTTTCTATCTATACCTGTGCACACAGAACGAGCAAAGAAATATCGTTGCATATTAACTTGTCTATTTCATTTCAAAGATGGTGGTGGTGTAGCCTAGTGGTTAAAACGTTCGCTCGTCATGCCGAAGACCCGGGTTGGGAAGTCCCTAATTGGGTTTCACACATTGTATCCATGTGGGAAATCGAACCCGGGGTGTGACAAATAAACACATTAACCACTGGGCTACCCCACTGCCCTTGAATCCCTATAAGGTAATGCCACAGAAGTGATCGTAATGCTTAGATGGTTGGATGCTGTAGCATACATTGCTTAATGTTTCATCAACTAGTCATATCTCTCTGAATTCATTCTGCTAAGATAGCTTAGTCTATGTAAGTTTGATCTTCTTTATATATTCCTATATATGTATTCTTTATACATTCCTATATATGTATTCTTTATACATTCCTATAAATGTATTCTTTATATATTCAGTATTCATTCGTTTGATGCAGTGAAGAATGTTTCAAAGACAGTTTATTCTAAATAGATTACTGCTCGTGAGAATGGGGCCATGTGGTGCTGTGATATTTTCAATGGCCAACTTTCTAAAGACTTTCTATAGATCTTAGTGAAAAGATAACTGGTGCAATTTATCACAAAGCAAACCTTTTCAAATCCAAGCATAATCTGTCTGAAGATCTTAATGCCAAGATTCCTGTAGACGTGCTCATTGTTTTCAAAGATCTATATCCTAAATAAAGTCTTCGTGCTAAGATGCACTATGCAACTATCTAGTCGAGGTGCAAATGAATGCAACTATGTACAAAATGTAGAGAACGGTATATATTATCTACAGTAGAACAGGCAAGTAGTGGTATAGTAATGAAATGTTAATGATAGGCTGGGTGTTAGCATGGACACCTGATGTCAGTGCTATAAGACAAGTGAAATGTAATGCTAATGGATCTCCACCACTTACGTCTGCGTAGAAGGTCGATTTCACTCTCTCGTCTCGTGGTTCTGTCTGTTTGAATACATAAATAACTTACCCAAACTCACAAGACTATACACATCATGTCAGAGAACATCAAGCTCCGAGTCATCTTCTAATATCATAAACGCCCAACATACGGCATTATAGATTTAAGTAAACATCCTTGACATTTATTATTGACTACCCTTGGTTGACAGGTGCCCTATCATGTGTTACAGGTGCATGTTAAGGTGCTCATCATGTGTTACAGGTGCTCATTATGCACATAATGTGTTACAGGTGCCCCAACATGTGTTACAGGTGCATGATAAGGTGTTCATCATGTGTTACAGGTGCTCTATAATGTGTTACAGGTGCTCATCATATGTTACAGGTGCTCTATCATATGTTACAGGTGCTCCGTCACGATGAATGACAGGTATATGTTACGAGTGTTTCATATGTTACAGGTGCTCATCATGTGTTACAGGTGCTCTATCATATGTTACAGGTGCTCAGTCACGATGAATGACAGGTATATGTTACAAGTGTTTCATCATATGTTACAGGTGCTCTATCATGTGTGTAACAGGTGATCATCACGATGAATGACAGGAATATGTTATGGATGTTTCATCATGTGTTACAGGTGCATGTTACAGGTGCTTCATCATGTGTTACAGGTGCTCCGTCAAGATGAATGACAGGTATATGTTACGAGTGTTTCATCATGTGTTACAGGTGCTCTATCATATGTTACAGGTGCTTCGTCAAGATGAATGACAGGTGTTCCACTATAATGTGTGACGGGTGCATGTTTAGGGTGCTAAACAGTTGATAGAAATAATCAGAAAAAAAGATTAAAGAAAGGATTGAAGAAAGGAAAAAGGAAAACAAAAGCCACCACCATCATCATCAGTTCTATAACCATAAAATGTCTGTCTATCATCATCATCATCATCATCAACATCATTGTTCTTGCTAACATACCTACAAAACTCAAATGTAACAATCCCTTTCATCATCAGTAACTTCTAAATGATACATTGTATCTACACTATGTCTGTGAGTGGTGACTATTTTTGTGCGTGTTGAATAACAGCTATATACAACTACTCCTTATCACAGCCTCATATCAGCCCCATACTCCCACCCCTCCTAAACAAGAACAGATGAATCATCAATATCACACAGCATCAGAAGAGGACAAGTGCCAGGAATTCCACATTCCACGCCCCCACCGTCACCCTCCAAGCAGGTTCCCCTCCCCTGTCTCCAGAGCCCCCAGTGAGGGCACTCAGTGACACAGAATACCCTCATCAAGTCCCCAATCAGACACCAACTACAACATGAGATCACACATCTGAACATAGGAGGGTGGAACATTGTGTGTTTGACTCACACAGTGTGTTTGTTTGTTTTCAAGTTTGTAATGTTAATATCCATGTCATGTTGCCCATAAACAATACACTTAAAAGCTGAGAATCTCAAGGATCGGAGAGGAAACAAAGGAAATAGATTCTGAGCTATGCATGGTGCTCCCAAGTGTATGTGAAGTATGTTCAGATTGGTCTCAGTCCACTAATGTCAATGTGAAGAATGTGCATCCACTTGAGGCACCAAGCCCATCTGAGATATCAAATATGGCATTTTTGTTCAAATCGGTAAAATGACAGTAAATTAACACTTGGGTTCATATGAAAGAAATATGAATTTAATTCATATCAAATTGGATTCAACAGTCAGCATCATTGCCCTTATATCACACTGGGCTTGATATCATAGTCAGGTTACTTACAGTTATACTACATTTGGGTTGATATCACAGGCATATTACAGTTACACTACATTATGGTTGATATCAAAGCCATATTACATTTATACTACATAATGGTTGATATCACAGTCATATTACACTTATACCACAATGGACTTAATATTATAGTCAGCCATATTACAGTTATACATCATTGGGCTTAACATAACATAAGGATCAAGAGGTCTGGCTTGGTGACCTGGTTGATGCATGTCATTAAATCCAAATTACAAAGATTGGCATTCATAATGTCATTCACTGGTTGGCAGGTCCATAATTAATTAAATAATCAACCATCTCTGTCCAGATTTGTATCTTAAAGACTCATATAGATGGAAGATTGCTGAGTGCAGGTCAAACCAAAATAAACAACAAACCACTTTCCACGTGAAAAACCACGAAACTGGGTATGAAATGACAAAGGGACATAACTCTATGTTCAACATCATTTTATATACTTCACTCCACATCTTGAACTTTACAGTGAATTCTCTTTCCAACATAATTACGTAGAGTAATATCTCATGTTAACATCTTTCTAAGAGTCTGTAGTAATTAAAAAAAGGTATCAGAAAAGTGTATCAAAGATTTCCTTTTTCCTTTCATCACCTTTTATATCTTTAAAGCAACAACAAGACGATTAATCACTTCACAACAAAGTGTTAAGAACATGCAGTCAAGCCACGGAGCACCAGCAGATTCTTGTACAGTGACTGGCTGGAACTTTATTGACATTGTTATCAAGTGCAATAAGGTTCAGTGGCTGAGTTCTATCAGTGTTGGCAGCTGAGAATTAAATCAGACATTAATCTTAGACAGGAGCTTGACGGATCAGTATCAAGCCCCTTGCACTCTACTATCGCCCTGCATCAGTGAAGGACATTGAAAATATGCACCAGGAACAATCTGAGAACTCGATCCGCATGATCATTAAAACAGCCATCATTTTACTGAGGTCTTTAGTTAAGAGATATATTTAACCAATATTTCCATGTCTTCTAGAATATTTGTGACGTTTCTTGTTTAATGGCACAGAACTATTCTATCTGTATGACAGTGCCTGAGAATAATTAAGTTTGGACCAAATAATCCAATGACTGATGCCTGTGTGTAATGACAAACCATCAACCAAGACACCGAGTCTGACCACCCATCAGTTCAGTAGCCTGTTTTAACAATCAGAATTGGCTGCTGGGTACAGATTCCATTCTGTAATCCTACCTGGCAGACATGGACAGGCTTGCTGACTTCCTTGACACATGTAATCGTATCACAATTGCGTAGATCGATGCTCACGATGTTAATCACTGGATTGTCTGGTCCAGACTTGATTATCTACAGACAGCCATCATATAGCTGGAATATTGCTGAGAATGGCATTAAACAACAAATCAACCAACCAACCTGGCTGACTATCGCAAATCCTGTATTTTGGTACTATTTGTCAATAGACCTCTTTGTCTTACATGTTTATCGATAATATTTTCCAAAGAACTAATGCCTTGGAAAAACACTTCCAGATCATGTTATGCCTTTGTTTTACAAATAAGATCTTCATACCTTTCACAAAAGTTCAAAAAAAGTATTTAAAATGTGACTTAATTAAAATGTTATTTCCAATTTAATTCTTACTTCAATTCATTTATCATAAATTTCTGAAATCAACCCTGACAATAGTTTTACTATTTTCTCTTTCCCAAAGCAAGAAACTGTTCTGGTAGATCGAAGAGATATTTGCACCTCTGTGGTGCCTCGCTCTTGCCCTCAATCAGGATATTTACGTCTGAGCACCACCAGTGTGTGCGATTGCATTGCCTCATCATGTACATCAGACATATCTATCAGCCATCTTCTCACAATGAAGCAATCAGTGGTATGAGCAGCCATGTTAATCTGCATCCACCATAGATACAACGCTAAACCTTCAATCAAGGAGACAAATACTATCTGACTCGTGTCAAGTTGTCAAAAGTGTAGCCAAAGTTCTTTGACACCATGACTGATCAATTGCAAAATCAGTGCCAAGCGGTTCCATGCAAGTGTATTAGCCGAAGATTTATGATCATTTAAGGTTCGACTTAACAATACGTAGGTGTTTTTTTAAAGGCACCAAGCAACAGTTTGGTATTTCCCAAGTCATCATCACGAAACTTTTCCATATATTTCTAACTCTTTATTAACGATTTCTTCAAACACAATTTGATCCTATCTGCTTCCTACAAGCCACGTGTCAAATACATTCGTCTTTCATTCCCTCATTCAGTAGGCGCACCACTTGTCAAGGTCGGATGATGAAGACTCGTGAACGCATGTGAACCTCCTCATTACATTGCTGAGGCTCCAAACCAAAGGAAAACATGTTCTGGTTGAATCACAACAAACATATTTCAAGGTTGAAAGCAAAAAACATATTGTTAATATCTTTAGCACAATGCTGGAAACTGTCTCCAAGCAGACGGCTGCTGAAACAGGCAATAACAACTATTCATCATGCTTAATCATGTTTAAAGCCATTATATTCCCATGAGGTTCACACCAAGACTGCAAGGACTGACAGTGAATGTCATTCGACATATAATAACATTTGTTTGCTGTTAAATGACACACTCAGCAATATTCCTGCATGATGGCAGCCTGTAAATAACTGAAACCGGACCTGACCACTCAGAGATAGAACCTGTGAAGAAATATCCACACTGTCAGGGCGTGATGACTCACAATCCACTGAATCACCAGGTCTGATCATCGGATCCTGGAAGTCACTTTGTAAAGACAAGCCCTGGCTGCTAAGGGACCTATTCTACCCCAATTCTATGAATAACAAAACTGTTGCAAGGTCATGTTTCCCTAATTGGTCTTAATGTTATTTGTTTCTCCTTCGTGAATTAAGAAAAAGCAACAAAATCCGTTCCCTAATCATAAGAGATCTGCTAAAACCACCTTCCATTATTATAAGGAAAATTGTGTATGGACTTACATTTCTCTTTAACAGCCTTGTGAAAAAGACATCCAATCACTGAGATTAGTCCTACTAACACTTAGCAAACAGCACTTCAGTTAGGGTCAGTCATGTTTGAGAAAATACATAGATGCAGTGAGTGAGTATGGTTTTACGCCGCTTTTAGCAATATTCCAGCAATATCACGGCGGGGGACACCAGAAATGGGCTTCACACATTGTACCCATGTGGGGAATTGAACCCGGGTCTTCGGCGTGACGAGCGAACGCGAACCACTAGGCTACCCCACCGCCCCACATAGATGCAGGTCATGTTACAGGTGAAAGTTGAGGGGCTAAAACACCAAAGATCATAACTGGATCACACTGGGATTAGAACCAATGACAAGAACATCCTGGAAGCTAGGGAGATAACTGTGTATTTTGTTGTCAAATGTGGATGCACAGGAATTCTAATGTTGCTTGTTCACCCACAAGTGACATTTGAGAAAGGGATGCTGAAAGCTGAGAATTGGAGGATGCTGTGTGGAGCAGGGGATAAAAATTGGATACTTGAGTTGAAAAGGGGATGAAAATGGTATGCTTGAGTTGAAAAGGGGATGAAAATGGTATGCTTGAATTGAAAATGGGATGAAAATGGTATGCTTGAGTTGAAAAGGGGATGAAAATGGTATGCTTGAATTGAGAATAGGATGCTCAATTTGAGAATGGGATGCAGATGAGAACAGTTGACAATGGGATGCTAAAATTAAGGAGATGTTGAGAGCTGAGAACGAATGAGAACGGGATGCTGAAGTTGAGAAGGTTTTAGAATGGGATGCTTAAATTATATAAAGCTTAGAATTCAATGCTAGATATAAGAAATGAATGAAAAGACTGTTTCATAAAGTCTGTGGTCCAAGCTCTTGGTAGAGACTAAATTAGGAGATTACAACCACACCTACGCAAGGTGTTCCAGTACAGTTCTGTAGAGGCATCATGACTGTGAGTAACAACCCCAGCCGATGAGCTCATGGAGCTGTGACCCTGATCAAGGTCACCCATCAACTCCCTGAGCAGTAACAGGTGGATTAACTCTACACCAACTAATGTATTTGCCATGTCCAGGCCAAGACTTTCCGTCTGTACTGGTGTAAACATTACCTACTCTATCCTTACATCACCAGTCCCGGGGAGATGATCAGGATCACTGACAGACTCTGCCACTCACTTTCTGATTAACTACTGGAACCTGTGACTATCTTGGATCTAAACCTGAGTGAGCTGAGCTGAGCTGAGCTGACCTGACCTGACCTAAGCTGAGCTGAGTGATTTGAGTTGTACCCCACTATTAGCAATATTCCAGCAATATCAGCTGAGCTGTGGGGAATCGAACCCAGGATCAAGGAGCATGATTTGAGGTTGTACTGACTGAGTTTTAGTTTTACACAGCTTTTAGCAATATTCCAGCAATATCATGGTGGGGGGACACACATTGTACCCATGTGGGGAATCGAGCCCAGGATCAAGGATCATAAAAAGCATGATTGAATGGTTGGAACACACACCTGGCAGATACTGATAGCGGAAAGGGACATAACTCCTCATCAAGCCTCGGATCCCAAAAGCACAGCAACCAAATATAACTGAACTAGTATCCACTGATGGTATTATATCACCAGTGTCATCTCACATTGAGCCTTTTAGTCCTCCAGATGGATTTATTCCATCTTGGAATTTCCAATGACTTTCAGCATACTTTCCAACTTAATCGCTCAAAGTGTAAATGCATGTTTCTAAACTCTGATATATCATGTCTGCCTAGACTACATGAACTGAAAGCATGAGCAAGGATCTGCATCTTAGCATGATGACTCTGCCATTCTGCCCTTGGTTCATACCAGATGCACCTCAGACCATTGGGCCACCCATGACTTCACAACAGATGCACCTCACACCATTGGGCCACTGATAACTTCACAACAGATGCACCTCACACCATTGGGCCACCCATGACTTCACAACAGATGCACCTCACACCATTGGGCCACCCATGACTGATGACTTCACAACAGATGCACCTCAGACCATTGGACCACCATTGGGCCATGACTTCACAACAGATGCACCTCAGACCATTGGGCCACCCATGACTTCACAACAGATGCACCTCAGACCATTGGGCCACCCATGACTTCACAACAGATGAAACTCAGACCATTGGGCCACCCATGACTTCACAACAGATGCACCTCAGACCATTGGGCCACCCATGACTTCACAACAGATGCACCTCAGACCATTGGGCCACCGATGACTTCACAACAGATGCACCTCAGGCCATTCGGACACTCATTAGTTCATATGTGGGTAGGGTGTTGTAGTGCTACTTGCAGTACTAAAACAATATCAAAGTTGAGAACATCAAGGAATGGGCTTTGAATCCAGCTTCAGACCAGAGGTTTCCTCACTGATTGTTATTACAAGGCTTTTTCCAGCATCACCAAAGCCAAGGTCAGAGTTAAGTCGAGCTGAAATCACTCACGCATAGCAATGATTATCTTAGAATGAATTTCTCTATGGAACATCACTTTTAGCATGACCATGTCATCCAATAGTCGTCCATCTATTTTTTGTACACAACTGGTCCAAAAACTACTGTAACACTCACACACTAAATATTGAAACAAAGCATACATCTGTGAGAGTTGTCCCTCCAGTGAAACAGACTATAGAGGGATGTATCTGCCATGCTTCAAGCTCCCCTACCATCCTACAGTGCGCCATGCTCTGCCCGACTGACCAGACTAGCTGTCACACTGTCACATCAATCGGATTATACTGCCATTTCTAACTGGAATCATAATTACATGCAGGTGAGGTTAATGATCTTCTTTAATTACATTATTCCGTAGCTATTTTTCTCCTTAATTAACATGTGTTTTATTTAAAATACACTCTGAATTTTCATAAATCAAGGTTTTGATATCAAAACTTCTGATGATGACTAATTATCATCTCTATCACTTTAGAAATAATCTTAAGAAGCTCTGTTTTAAGACAGGAACATGGTTTTATTATTTGTACATATATGTATGGAATTCTTTAGAATATACATAAATATATTGTGTAAATGTTTCGATTATATATTTTAACAAAACCTACATCATCCCGTTAAAAACTGTTATACGCACAATGCCATTATTTAAAATGACATTTAGTATACAGAAACTTCAATCGCATTATCAACTCTAACTCGAAAAGAGAAAATATGTGTTCTTGTGCTGAAGTCAATGTCAAAGCACAGAGAATGAGAATCAAACCCACATGACAACGTTGTTTCTGATTAAGTCATGCCAAAATTCCTAAAAAAAACATCTGATTTTTGTGGCCATTTTTCCCAAGTGTTGCAGTATATCTCACTTACACAATACCCATTCTGATTTTCATCAAACACAGAACTCTCACATTATACATGTTCTTATAGCTATGTTTAAAATACCATATCACTAAACATCTGCAATGAGAGTTTCAGGGCCTGATTCATTTACAAAACAATACACTTGTTTTTGATCAGCCATGTTAATGCTGTTGGTGATGGACTGCCGTGCACAACAACAAACATTTAGTTTTTCTGGAAGTTTCTTCCATGACAAACCACTCCTCCCATCTGCTGTACCCATCACCATTAACCTTCAATCCTCAGCTTCCTAAGTCAGCAAGATTTTTTCTTGCTGACTATGATTCTAGACCAGATTTCCTTAATCGCTGTTTAAGCAGGTGATTTTGGCCAGTAAAGAAAGTCAAAACTAAATATTCTTTTTAGCTGTCAGGATCTGCTTCACTAAAAAACTGATGTCTTAACATTCAGCTCTCTTAACCACCACTTTTGAAGTGTTATGCGGGTTTATTAAGACTGTCCAACCAGACTGTTCTTCACCATCCAAGGCATTTTTCCATACAGTGTCTTATTCAGTGTTATCGGTGTCATTAATCTAAGTTGGCGTTCCGATTGTGCTATCGGTGTCATTAATCTAAGTTGGCATTCCGATTGTCTTACCACTAACATTGCTTAGGCCCTGGGAGCGTATTAGGAGGAATATGGTATACAGCTTACATTTCTTATTTCATTTCCAGTCTATATTTCTTTGATATACATCACCATATATTTCACCAATTGGAACCACTGTTATTACGTTAAAATAAAACCGGCATATGTTTTAAGAGAAAAGTTTTTAAATAAATATAATGATTTTACCGTTTGTGCTCACATCAAACCCTATTTACATATGAACTAGCCTAAACATGCAAAAAGAATATATGGTTGTAATCAAACAGCTTCAAACAGCAGTGTTTGAAATTAAGCAACAAGGTTAACAGCCCCTGTCATAGACCTAATGTAAAAAGTTAAGATTTAGGGGGTTCCTAGATCCAAATACCATAGACGAAGACCTATAGAGCCCTAGGGACCCTGTTATGCTGCCAAAGACAAAAAGCTTGACGACATCTTATGACTTTTTATCAAATTCGAAAAACATCTTTTGGATATATTTTTATGAAACTCTGTTAGTTTCCTTGAAAATCTAAAATCCCTGGATGCCCCCAAGCCCCATTAGTTACAAAAAAAAACGTACTGTGATGGAAATATGAAATGTGAATGCCTCAGAACAGTCTTAGTTACACACAGAAACAGATTCTATTGGGTGTGAAAGGTGAAATAGATTCTATTGGGTGTGAAAGGTGAAACAGATTCTATTGGTGTGAAAGGTGAAACAGATTCTATTGGGTGTGAAAGGTGAAATAGATTCTATTGGGTGTGAAAGGTGAAACAGATTCTATTGGGTGTGAAAGGTGAAACAGATTCTATTGGTGTGAAAGGCAAAATATAGTGAAAATACCATGAAATGATCACTGAAAATTAGTGATAACATGTCATTATGTAACGGGTAAGGATGTCCTGTCCCAATGCCACTATTTTTATAAAACATATTGAGTGAGTGAGTGAGTATAATTTTACATTGCATTTAGCAATATTCCAGCAATATCACAGCGGGGGACACGAGAAATGGGCTTCACTTTTGTACCATTGTGGGGAATTGAACCCGGGCTTTTGTCATGAACGAGCAAATGCTTTAACCAATAGGCTACCCTGTTGCTTTAAAGCCACACAGTAGTAACCCTGCCATGTGACAGCGGGCTGTAAACAAACCAGACAGTTGAGATATCGGTGGACCATAATATCCAGTGTCAGCGAGCCTGTTTACTAACTTTGCTGAAAATATACATGTTCATATTGGATTCTCCTGATTGTGTCATCGTGCAGAGATTCTGCTGCTTATAAGTAAATAAAACATTAAAGAATTACATTCTGATTGCATCTCAGTGGGGGTAGATTTAAAATGTCATAACTTAAACATTTCTGTCATATATTTGATCAATCAAAACAATCTTACAAACTCCAGTTTCGTGTGATCATATCTTGAAGCTGTTTTAAAACACTGGAACCCTGTATAGGTGCAATCATAGGAAATGTGAATCACAGGATACGGAATTTTAACCACCCACCCACATTGGCATGCCCTGGGAATTAAGCACTTCTTCACCATGCTCTTCCTAAAACTCATCAAGTGATGCTTATATCTCTGATGATGAGACCACAACAATTTCCACATGTCACACAAGGCTTTCTACATTAACAACTCCAATGTATTTCAGTCACACAAACACTGTATAAGTTCCATAAATGAAATGGGCAGCGGTTAAAGTGTCGAAGACCCAGGTTTGATCCCCACATGGGTACAATGTGTCAAGCCATTTTCTGGTGTCTGGTGATATTGCTGGAATTATGCTAAAAGTGGAATAAAAACATACTCTCTCACTCTCACTCGCTCACCATAACTGAAATTGTTTTGGTTGAATGTCACAGATCACACCAGTCCTTGTGGTGTGTTGAAGGTGTCTGTTACAGACAAATAGACATAATTAGCCAGGTGTGCTTTAGCATCATAAATGCCATTCATTAATAATCAAATTGTATTCTGTGAGAATTTGGTGTACAGTGCAGATCATTACTTGCTTATCATGCCGATGGTCTGATCTTGTTTCCACTGTTGTCCAATGTGAGAAGCCCACATAATCTCTCTATAATCTCTACCCGTGAAGATCCGGGTTAGAATTGGTCTTCAGCAACCCATGCTTGTCTTAAGGGGCGACTAAAGGGATCAGGTGGTCAGGCTCGCTGACTTGGTTGACACATGTCATCATATCCCAATTGCGTAGATCAATGCTCATACTGTTGATCACAGGATTGTCTGGTCCAGACTCGATTATTTGCAGACAGCCGCTATATAGCTGGAATATTGCTGAGTGCGGCGTAAAACTAAACTCACTCACTCTGTAATCTCCCACTATCATATTTCTAGGAGCATAAACAAAACCCACTCATGATTCAGTATTTAATATAATACAATTTCAACAGTTTCAGCCACCTGATAATGCAAATAATTACTTACTTATTACTATTGAACTAAAATAGAACTAAACGAACAGAATTACTTCCATCATTCCCAGATAAACACTGAAAGCACTAATTGGGTTTAAAGAAGTGGTAAAGTTCCCTGAAGCGTTACTATATTTCCTGTGCGTTGTGCCAGGCAAGCAGGTATTTTTTGTGTAAAGCCTTCATATCACTCATTAAGCTGTACTCTACAAGTTTCTATTTATGTAGGTTAAATAAGTGTTACAGCAAACCCATTAGACTTGCACAAGTTTCTAAGGTAAAAGTTCCTAGTTTAAATGATAATTTCTAAAAAATAATAAATAACAGACTGGGGTCCACCTATCTAGACTTGCCTCTTCGAAGGATAGAATTACTATCTACAGCCTTGGAGCAGGGCTACAAACCCATGAAAGTTTTCCTCATTCCCTGATCAGAACCATTCCCTCAAATGCAATCATATGCGTCCCATGTCAGTCAACAATAACTGTCCAGTTGTGACTCACATAAACACTTGACTCATAAACTGAGGCCAGACTCCTCCTAAAAAAGACACTATCCATCAAACGCAGTCATAAACAATATGTTGTTGTTTCCACAATCAGGTCTTCACCAGGGCTGCAGGCTTGGTCCTTCACTATCACATGTGTTTTACAAGATAGTATTACCATGAAAAACAAGTTGTTGTGATGGGGGTATGTGGAGTACCTAAATACCTCAAGGGCATGTATTCATGAACATTTCTCACGGTGATGTATGTACGTGTTGGATTAATATTTTAAGCAACAATTTCAGCAAACACAAACTTAAAGGGCTTTATATTTTAATAAAACACTCCATTGTTAAAAGAATGTATAACATTCCTATGTGCCTAAAATATATTTGAGTAGTTTAAGACTTCTTCTTGCCTTACAAGTAATTCTGTTAGCAGTTTCGTATGGCGACCAAGCCAGTTATTCACATAATGAAAAATGATCCATGCAAGTTGAAACTATGACAACTTGGTCACTGAGACTGACCATCTGATCCATTATAGTCATGTGTTACTGCAGGGTAGGTTGCAGGTGAAATTTCTATTCTCCCAATCCCTTGCATATGACTGTAGTGCAACCTATGCATATTATCCTTTGCCATGTACCTTTGTATATTTATCAAAGACGAGAATGTAGCAGAACCATCAAGTAGTACTCAATAAGAGATACAACTCAAATTTCTTATTAAACAAGCTGGGGTAAAAAATGCATCTCATCTGCAAATGCAAAAGTTCACAAAACACTTGATGTGAAAATAAACCATAATTTAATCCAGAAACGCACTCAAATCAAAATTGAACTCCTGGGCACTCCTCTGATGTAACTGAGTGCCCACATGCTCGGAATGTAATGACGCAACTTCTAACAAACTCTTGAACTGATACCCTAGAATCTTGAAGATTACTCTGTCCTGTTTAAAGTATGCTTAGTGTACACACATGCAGGGGATGTAGACTATTATCAATATCCAATGTTTTTTTCATATGTCTAGACAGTGAAAGTTATCAATAACATCTTTTTGACCATTTGAGATTTAAGATGATAAAGAATATTTGTCATCTTGTTGGTGTTCTTCAAACTGTACAAAGTAGTTTTTCTAAGACAAGGAGATGTGTTACTGGATCACCTGCATTATGAACAACTGGTGTCATTTCTCCATGCAGCTATTTGTATGAAAGCGTGATAAGTGTATTGCTTCTTTACTTAAGGCAAATCATCGCAACATATTTTTATCGATCATCCAAGTCCATGATGATGATATTGATGTTGGAATGCCTCCTGCTCTTGCTTGCTCAAACATACAGGGTGGAGATCAGTGCAGACACACTTTAAACAGATGAAAGATGGTTTCGATTCATTTGTATATTTGATATGTGCACATTAAGATGTAATTAGAAATACACCTCCAGAAATCTTGTTTAAATGCTTCTTTACCTTTCATATCTACATAAGTAGGAAAGCAAAACAAATCTGGGATTCAAACTCATGATCAGCAGATCTTAGTCTGGCTAAGGAGGAGAACTGACCTGACTTTCGAACTAAACCAATGGGCTACCACTCAGGGCCCTTATTCTCAAAACGTTCATTGTCCTAAGAATTCTTAACTTTGATCGTAGCCAATGTGTTAAGAATGGGCTTAAGAAGTTCTTAGGAACGTTTCGAGAATAGCTAGCCTGATGCTATAAGTTGGAAAAGAGGCCAAAGATTATATTGGGTTATGTGGACTTATTCAGTCAATGTCTCAGCAGTAATAGGGAGCTATTGACTCACGTACTCCATCACACAGGGATGTATCAGAAAAAGATAAGGATGAAATACATCGACCGATCTTGACAAAAAGTACAAAAGTTGTCACAGTGAGTGAGAGTGAGTTACTCATTAGTTTCCACAGTATTCACACATCCATTGCTGGGTGCTGATATACCAAAAAACATCTTGGAAAATCTTGGATATAAACCTAAAATCACAGACTTCTAGCACATCGGAGACGTGCAGCATTGCACAGTGAACTGCAGTGCCCTGAATGGCTGGGCTACCATTATCCCACAGTCAAATAAGTATTGGTACTGTTCCTGCCTGCCCTGCTGAGGAGTACATCAACCGGAGAGATATCAGATAGTGTTGACCTATTCTGTACTGAGGACAACAGACTCAGTGTAAGAGTGAGTGAGTGAGTTCAGTTTTACGCTGCTTTTAGCATTATCCCAGCAATATCACGGCGGGGGACACCAGAAATGGGCTTCACACATTGTACCCATGTAGGGAATAGAACCCAGGCCTTCAGCGTGACGAGCGAACGCTTTAACCACTAGGCTACCCCACTGCCCCCTCAGTGTAAGAATATTTCAACAGTCTGTAACACCAAACAATGTCAGATCTTTTCGATACACAAGTTACAAACAAATGTTTATTGTTGAATATTACAAACCGTGAATTATAATTAAGCAGAGGAACTGTGATTGTGAAAAAAATGTGTCTGTGCTTGCTAGACAAGTTTTAAGGTGAGGTGAATCATTCAACAACACAAACACATTACAGGTTATGCAACTGGACGAGTTGGTTAAAACACCCATGTTGATTTCATCTTCAAAGTTACCTCTGTTGCTTTCAATGCTACAAATGACGTCACATGGGGTCATCACCAGTGTTGCCCGAAGTGATATTGCTGGAATATTACTAAAAGTGACATCAAACTCACTCACTCACTCACCCACTCACTCAATGATGAGGACGACCATGACTATGAGTGTTTCTCGGCTTCTACTAATGTATCCAGGATGTGCATAACTGCTGGATCCTGTATCTAACATTTTGTGAAAGTAGAATTCATTAACAAATGTATGGTAAGCTGGATTTTGTGATTCTGTGACAAGGATTCAGTAACCAGCAACTTATATTCAGAAACTAGGATTCAGCAACTTGAATTCAGAAACTAGGATTCAGCAACTTACCGTATATTCAGACACCAGGATTCTGAAACTTATATTCAGAAACTAGGATTCAGTAACTTGGATTCAGAAACTTGTATTCAGCAACCAGTTACATGAATTCACAAACTAGGATTCTGAAACTTATATTCAGAAACTAGGATTCAGTAACTTGGATTCAGAAACTTGTATTCAGCAACCAGTTACATGAATTCAGAAACTAGGATTCTGAAACTTGGGTTCATAAACTGGGTTTCAGAAACTGGGATCCAGTAATCCTAGCAGTTTGGTTACTGAATCCGAGCTTCCAGCGTCTAATGTACGAAGTGATTGTAGCACTATGTCATGCATAATGTGTAGTAAAATACGCTTGTGGATTGGGACAAGGATCATATTATGATGTCTGACACACAGGTCCAGGTCCACATGCTTGGATTAGGTAACAGATGGGTCCTTTCTGTCCTGTATCCCAAGATGGGACCTTGGGACCCATCAGTCTGGGAATCCCAGCCATGGAAACTGGTCATGTTTCGAGACCTTGAGAAGCCGAAGTTATTACAAGTGATAGGATCTACTGGCAACACACAACACTGTATCAGCCTTTTTCATGTGCACTGAAGTATCTCAACTATAGCACCAGTGCTTTATAGAGTACAAAGGTGTATTTAGAAGAGAGTTAACTTACGCAACCAGACAACAAATGAAAACATGTATTCATCGAGTTTAATGTATTTCTTTCCTGATAACATGTAAAGCCGACCAAATAATTGCTGAAACTATCTGAACGTGGGGATAGGGAAAAGATATCATATGTTTCAGCTTGAAATACTTTAAAGTTGCTGAGATTGCCTCTTTCTCCATCATAAAAACTCAAAAGATAAGGTTGGATACACAGTGCTTAAAGGTTTGATTTCATCAAACCTAATACCTAGGTTTGAATGCCTGAATCTCAACTCGGTACAATGTGTGAAGCCCATTTCTGGTGTCCCCTGCTGTGATATTGCTGGAATACTGCTAAAAGGAGAATAAAACTCAACTCACGCTCTCACTCACTCACTGTTATACTGCTTAAACATTGATGATGTGCCATAAAACCATACTCATTCACAATTAATGTAAAATGGTCTCCACCTATTCGTTCATTACAGCTCAAATACCCCCTACAATTTGTGCTGCTGCTGCCAAAGAATGGCATAAACTCAACCGATGAGATCCTACCGACATCTGACATCATTGATGGATATCTCCCATACCACCTGTGACTTCTTCAACAGTATAACCTTTGCAATACAGCCAGGGTTTTATATTTACACATTCCCTAACCACTTATCCTGTATTGTGTAAACCACCGAGTCTTACATACAGACAGCGAGGGAGGATGGAAACAGATGGAGTCACATGTCTGACCACACACAGTGTCTACCACCCATCTCACAAGCTTGCAGTGTCCCAGGCACTTGAATATGTAGATTGTCAGTTTGCTGTGTATTGTGAACAAAGAGTTCAGGAGTTTGGATCAAAGCATATTTTAAAAGTATTTCAGCCATATCAGGGTATGGTCTTGCAACGCAACTTGGGTACAATGTGCGAAGCGCATTTCTGGTGTCCCCCTCCGTGATATTGCTGGAATATTATTAAAAGCAGCGTAAAACCACTCACTCACAGTCATGTAGGATTTTGAAGCAAATGTTCAACCTCTCCAGACCCAAGGGCTCCTGACCCCTTTTTTCTAGTCTGTTTTTTCCAGGTTCTGAATCTCCAATCTCACTGAGGCTCCTTTTCAATTTAAATGGGTTTATTTGTTACGATCAAAATTATATACTTTCAGGGACTAAGCATTAATCTACCCTATTTTCATGTGCCTGAAATTGGATTTTGATTGTCAGCTACACTCTTGCAAAGCTTAGCCATGGCCTTTTTTTTCAATTTTACTGGCACTACAACCAAAGACAGGCTTGCCCAATAAATATTCTGTCTACTAGATTGCCTATCTCATTTGGATCATAATTAGCAAGACTCTAACTGATCAATTTTACGAGAGTTAGTCTTCAGGTTACTGATTTAAGTCACAAGTACAAAGAACCATTTAAAAGCATTGCGCAGGAATTACATGATATGAATCAAAGAAGAAAAAGAATTTCAGGATTCCCAAATATATATCTAAATGTCATCTTGAAACAATAAATGTGGGCAAGGAGGGTATAATGTTGGTACAGAGACAGCAGGCCGATGATCATTCCCAACATCAGGAAAGGCCGCTCCACTAGACTGGTGTGTGGTGATTGCCAGAGTGCCATGTTTGTTATCACAAGAACAAACAGACTGACGGTTCAGTGGAGATGGAAGGCTGTTCACGTCTGTCAGTGCTCCTATCATGTATAAGTCAAACAAATGCCCCCTCCCGATGCTTGGGATAAGCTGGATGAGTTTTGGATAATGCTAATCAAGCCGCCTCACTTCATCACGTGCTACAAAATAACATTACAGTATATCATCCTGTATATCATCCTGTATAAGGCAAGTTTTTCATGCCTGAAATGAGAGGGCTGAGAATGTTGGGTGATGTTTAATGCTGACTCAGCAGTATTCCAGCTATATGGTGGCAGTCTGTAAATAATTGAGTCTGGACCAGACAACCCAGTGATCAACAGCATCATTTATTCCCTAAAAGTCAAGACCACCAGACAGAAGCTAAGACAATTAAGGCATACGTTGGACTTAATCTACAAAAATTTAGTTGCTGGTTTGCAAATCTTTGAAAACATTCTTCTGTCTTAATCATGAGCAATTGATTCAACCAAGGCGTTTTTGGCCCCGTAATCAGATTTCCTGTGACAATGACAGCTCCTAATCCAATGGTGGATAGCACGAACATCCATCCACGCAGCTGGAGTGTCTTGACAAATTATCCTAACACTCATCCCACATCTCAATGAATTCTACCAGGTATTCACACTGGAACCTATTTGTGCCAACCCTATCATTTAGAAAGTTTCAACACACCCAACAGGTCAACTGCCTCAGGTCATTTCCATGATTTAGCACATTATTTTCGAGTTTTGTTTGGTTGTTGCTTACGTCGCACTAAGCAATATTCTAGCAATATAGTGGTGGTCTGTCAATAATTGAATCTGGACCAGACAATCCAAAGTGATCGGTACCTTAGGGACATCTATAACCTAAATACCCAGAATCTTTCTGCTGGACATTCTCAATTCACTGCATTAATTACAATCTTATAATTTCCTATAGGTCTAAAACTAACTTCGGAAAAACATGTCTGTGTTTAACAATGTAAGTATGTGATTCATTATTATGACCCATAGAAAAAGAATAACCTCTATATTTTTTTAAAATGATAATAGTTTTTCAACTATATACTGTTGTATTTTCTTCACTGACCCCACCTTTTCCCTTTTTCTATTCAGATGAGGAACTCAGCGTGATGCTCAAGTAGAACAGCAGCAGATACACCAACATCCAAAATGGCCGACATACAGTGTCTGCTCGTTTGCCTTGCCCTTGTCACTGTCACAGCACTAGCTGCTACTCCAACATGTCCAGCAAAGTGCCGATCTTGTCAAAACAACATCACAGACTGTTCCGTCATGAAACTGGCAAATCCACCAAAAGACGTTGACATAAACACAAGAATTTTCAACATTGGTGGAAATGCTTTAAGGGTTCTTGGTGAAAATTCCTTTGGCAAACTGCCAAATGTTGAAGTTTTAAAGGCAAGTGGAAATCAGATCAGAGTTGTGAAAAAAGAAAACTTTCAAGAGTGTTCCAAAACTCATGACCCTTGACCTGTCCAACAACAAAATAGGAAGAATGTACTCTCAATCCTTGATTGGACTTTCAAACCTTAAGACTCTAAACCTGGCCAACAACAACATCCAAACAGTGACCCAGATCCTAGATGTTGTCCCAACCTTGTTCCAACTCAATCTTGGATCAAACAGAATAAGAGTCATCCATGCTAAAACCTTTTATAAGAATGTCCATATGCACTATCTGGACTTGAGGTACAATAACCTTGTCAGAATCCATCCAGATGCCTTCAAACATCAGAAATATCTGCGCTACTTATTCCTCAACAATAACCCACTTGCCAGTCTTCCAGCTCTCAACATGGGCAGCCCCAATCTTCAACTGATCGACTTTTCTCACTGCCAGCTGAAGAAGGTTCCTCAAGGAGTCCCACCTTCTGTTTCTGACCTTCGTCTTGGTCATAACAAGATAATTGAGATACGTAAACGGGATCTTGAAAATATCACCAGACTCCGCATGCTAACCTTAAACAACAACAAAATCAACAGAGTGGCATTCATGGCTTTCTCAAAGCTAAAGAATCTTCAGGAGATTTGGTTGAGAGACAATAATCTCATTTATATCCCTCGAGGATTGCCAGACAATCTCAAGAAGCTATACATGGACTCGAACAAAGTGGTTGAAATTCAAAGAGCTCAATTTGCAAACACATCCCAACTTGAATATTTCACAGTTGAGAAAAACAGAGTCCAAACAATTGAGGCTGGTTCCCTGTCCAGATTAAGGTTTCTGAAATATCTCAACCTTCAAGGCAATGGAATATCAACCATCACCAAAGGCATGTTCGACAACGTACGAAACCTCACCACCCTCACCCTGTCAAACAACCCAATCAACAAAATTGAGACTGGAGCTTTTAAAAATCTGGAGAACCTCACATCCCTTTACATGTCTTACATTCCTCCCTCAGATGACTTCTCCCTGGAGGACAACTTCCTTCCAGAAATGCCCAAACTTGAGAAGCTAGGCTTGATGGGCAGTCAGAGTCTTGCTCTGCAGCTACTCCAGATCATTGATGACACACCAGTCATGCATCACCTGACTGAGGTGGATCTGACCTTCAATGACATCCAGACCCTTCCACCTTCTTTACAGAGAGTCTTCCCTAAGGTACAGGCTCTGTCCATTGATGGCAATATCCTGAACTGTGACAACCGACTTCTCTGGCTGGCACGGTGGATGAAAGCATCAGATGTGAAATTCTTTGCTTATGAAGAGCCTCAATGTGAAGAACCAGAAAAAAACAAAGGAAAATTGCTCAAAGATGTTCCAGAGTCAGATTATGTAGAAGTAAAACAAGAGTTACCTCCCCCTCCACCAGTGCAAGAAGCTGAAAGAAGGACAGTTGAGGTTCCAGAGAAAACTGAAGAACCTGTCCAGAAGTTGAAAGTTGTGCAAGTTGAGAAAGTTGAGAAAATTAATCACCGACGTAAAGGCCTCAACCCGGCACACAGGGTAGCGAACCCACAAACCCAAGCCGCAGCAGCAACAACAACAACAACAGCTCCTGTAACATCCAAAGTTGAGGCAACAACAACAAAAGCTCCTCAACGTGTAGGCAGACGTCAAAGGGTCTCCAAAAAACAGGGCAGCCAACAAAAGAGGAAAGCGTCCGAGGAACAGAAGGCGAAAGAAGACTGAGAAGAAACGTCGAAGAAAGAGGCGTCACCGAAAGACAGAGGATGACAGGGTGAGGAGATATGGAAAGAGCCGAAAGAGGAACA
This sequence comes from Haliotis rubra, assembly GCF_003918875.1. Taxonomy (NCBI): domain Eukaryota; kingdom Metazoa; phylum Mollusca; class Gastropoda; order Lepetellida; family Haliotidae; genus Haliotis; species Haliotis rubra. The sequence goes on along the minus strand of NW_025765603.1, from coordinate 1,520,560 downwards.
GGAACAGGAACAGAAACAGGAACAGGAACAGAGCAGCAGCAGCAGTGTCAGCTTAAAAGACACTGGGCATATGGAACCATCACACTTTTAACGATTGATGATGGATTCTTATAACAGTACCATGTACTGAACATATAATCCACAGAATACAGTTCCAAAATCCTTTTCAAATGAGGCAGAGTATAGTCTCTGCATTCATTCTAATGACCTATGTAAATGAGATAGGACATGGTTTTAGAGATCATTTCACTTAAATGGCGAATTCAAGTGGAACTGTGGAATAGTTACTGGATACTTCGGATGAAATGAGACAGAACATGGTCTCATCGATCACATCTGAGGACCGATGAAGATGGATTTTTGACTAGTTATCAAGTAATATGGATCTATGAAGTCACGTCTGAGATACAAATACCCAGGGTACGGTGGTACCAGTAGTGAAAAGAACTTCTACCACAATATGCAAGAAAGATTCTTGAATCAACTCATGTACTAGATCACCGATACTGTGTGGTGATGTCGGCATGCACAAGGTACCAAGAGCTTGTGATGAACCAGAACAGAGACATTTGACCCTCAAGATGGAAATAGATAGCAAGTATTATTCCACAAAAACATTATTCATTCTTCAATTTCAAAATTACAGACATGTTGTTTGGGTATTCCTAGATGCGACTACCTGAAATATTGACTATGCATGAATAATACCAACATATCGGGACAACTCTTTGCAAGTCTATGTTTGCTCAGGATGCCCACTATTAGAAAGACATACTTGAGGTAACAGACAGGTGATTAGATCTTAGCAATTGTGAAGAAAAATATATTTTGAAATACTTTTTTGCAATAATTAAAACATTTGTTTTATAGACAGAACATTGTTTACAGCTCTTATGAGAGAATTTGGATGGATGTTTATCCAAAGACGAGGATTGTAGATACATTTATAGTATCTGGCATTGTAGGCCCAATCAAATACCTTCTTCCTTAGAACTGCTGAAGAGAAGGAGGTCAACAGGAAAGAAAACAATGTGGTGGTTGATTTGACACATACATCCTTTCAAAAACTCTTAAAATGTTGATGAAAATGAAAACAAAAGTAAATTTTCAAAAAACAATTTGGTTCATATTTTCAAACTGTCCAAACTTGACCAATGTCATCTTAAAACAAGAGTATGTCCCAAATAAGTCCATGTTATCCCACCGCTAGAGAGAGGTTGTTGATGAAGATATTTACTCTGACAGGTGAGTCACACCTAGGAGTGGGAGATAGATGCTGAGGCTGTTGGTTTGGAAATTAGCACCTTGATCAGAATACTTCATGAGAAACCTTCACACCCAGTATCCTTGCATTCACAGACCATTACCACTGCTGCCACACACACATCTCTGCAGACACAAATAGCCAAGTTGAATATTGGAAGGTCATCACTTCCGCTCATTTGACCTTCTTGCTGTTAACGGTTAAAACAGTCCAGTGGGCAACATAAAAGTCATTAGTTGTTGGCAGAAATTATTGCTTAATTTAATATGTGATTGTAATACCTGTCTGAAAAAATCTTGCTGACATTATACCAATCTGAAATAATCTTTCTGAAAAACCTGTCTGAAATAATCATTCTATAATACCCATCTGAAATAATCTTGCTGAAGTACATGTTTAGAAAATGTTTGTTGCATTTTTACAATACCCTTTTAATATAAACACCCATTAATTCAAGATCATTTGAATTTATCACTCTTTCATAAAGTCATAAATTGAGAAATAACAAAATATCTCAGATATATCTCAACCACCAGAATAACTGCTTGACATGTTTCGTTGTAGATGCACGACTTATTTTCAAATGTATGTAGAAGCTTTGTGTATTTGTAATAAAACTATAACAAAACAATCAGACTACTTTTCTTTTGTTCCACACCCCAAACAATAGTCATAATTGTTGAAAATCTTAAGAATGCCACTTGTTACATTATAACCTGAATACATGTACCGTATTTCCTCTAATAAGTGCCGGTGGTAACGTGCAAATCCCAAACAATTACGGTAATTACACCTAGTAAGCTCAAAAGTGTCAGGCCTCTAAGAAGGGCCAGGGCTGGAAGTCCGTTAAAAAAATAAGTGCTCAGGCACTTCGGGACCGTTCATAATTTATGGCTGGTGTGTGTGTGTGTGTGTGTGTTTGACGATGATGATGATTTTATGGAGAAGCATGTACAATGTGAATGCCCCCAAAATTTATGTACATAATAAGTGACCCCTGCCTGCATGTCATGTACAAAACCAATGACCCCCATCCCCTTACCATAATTTCTAAGAATAATTTTAAACATATTTTTATGTACTAAATTGCTGACCCCCTAGTATGTGTGTACAAAACTGCTGACCCCCTAGCTCCTCAGAACAAAATGGGTGACCCCTCCTTAAAATCATCATCCCCCCGTGCAATAAATTATGAACGGTCTCTTATTTGAGGAATTACGGTATTTCATTTGTCATCACACTTCAATCTTCAGATTTTAACAGAAGTCCACTTCCTTGAAAACTATCGACAAACAGGCTGCGATAACAATAGCATCTCCCCTTCAAAAACCTTAAGGATTTCTACAAATGCCATGAAAGTTTTGTGAAGGAATTATTATTTTGTGCAGCCCTGTTATCGGGTTCATAGTGACAGTTGTGTCCAGTAAAAGACAATGTCATTTGACACACTATGTGTGAGTTTATTGGAGCACAAACCTTCAGAGTTAGCACCAAACTGTTTGAAAATAAAAACAAGCCATGTCAGGAATTCCAATGGAATTCTCAGGGATTTACATGGGAATATGGAACCAGTCTGCCAGAGTTTATATCACTGCTTGAAGTATCATTAAAACTGTATGAGATTCAAACTCCTCCTCCCTAATGCCAGCCACAGCGTCTGTGTCGGCTGTCCTTGCACATAACACAGCCGCCATTCCACCCCTCATATCCCAACCAACAGGATTCAGAGAACAGACCAAGAGAAGATGAGTTTGTGTATGTGTCAGGCTATGAATTGTGTTCTTTTGTAATGTAAACATGCAATTACCGTCATACATTAAATTATCTACTCATAAATCACAACAACTTGAATCAGAGCTTTACAACACTGTGCGAAAATACAAACATATGTTACAAGTGTGCACACATGCAGATTCTAAACAAGTCTTTAAAACAAGAACTTGACTCTCGTCCCTTTAAGAGGCTTTGTCTCATTTATATACTGATGGAAAAAAGTAAGGGAACAGATGCAAATGGAAGCATTAATTTGATTAGATATTCCAAGTGACGTTGACGTTGATCAACACAAGTTAATCACATTACCATCCTTGTTTTTAAATGAAGTTTTATTATGGACTGAATACATATTAAACAATGTGACAGGGTTTTACCTTGACATTTCTGTATTGCGTAAAACCCTGATATACTGATTCACAGTATGCATTCCCCATTTGTTTCCATTAGTACACCAGCCTCTTTCATTCCCTGTCTAAATTCATATTCATATGAATGTAACTGTGTTGTATTATGCTGTAGTCAGCAATATTTCAGCTGTATCACGGAAACCTGAATATAACTGACCCTTTGCTATAAACCAGTGGTCGTAATCATGAACACCAGCCCCATTGCTGGGGCACAATGACACACAAGCTCCTGGGCCACAAACGTAACCACCCAATCCTCAATTGACAGCTTGATATATCAGGAATCCCAAAGGAGATCAACCTCTCTTAGGGCTGAGCAAGAGGTAATTGAGACCTACTCTGTAATGGAATCTCAACATGGAGACCAACATGGGATACTGGGATCTAGTTTTCCCTTACAGGGTAGTCTGGAGACTTTCTCTAATGATGATATGTATACAGTACTCACCATTTTCTGTACTAGCGTGTGACGTTCCTCCATCTCCTTGCGTTCCACCTTGGCCTTAGAACTCAATTCTTCCACCTGGAACACCAAGACAGACGCCATCGTGTTTTACAGATTGACTTGTCATGGTTTTTTATGTATCCACTTGTCAACATCACATGGACAGCTATCCGTCACAAACATTTCCACTTATTTACACAAGTCCTGTTCCATAGAGCAAACTTTGCATTTGACAATTTTAACTCGTCACTTCATGATCAACTTCCATGAGTAATAGTGCCCAAACCAGTCTCGGCCCTGTTCTATTATAATGAGAACTTAGTACTAAGAGGACTATAAGTCCCTATCTTTACATTAAATTTAAGATAGCTATAGCACCAAGATGCTATTTAGAATGGATTGTCTTGGCACTAAGACAATAACACCTTGTTCTGTCACAGCCGCCGTGATGTTGCTGGAATGGTGCTAAAAACAGCGTAAAACCATACTCACTCTTACACAGACTTAAGTTGGTTACACTGGTGACATCAGTTTTACTAATATTGTGTATCCCCCAAAACAGATATGGGACGGGCACATATATATCTAATTTACTCACAACTGATTTGCATACTTTCCTTTTAAGGGCACACTGGTCAAGGGAGACAACTCACCTGTGTGGCAACATCTTTCATGTACTTTTCTAAATCACTGAACAGATCGTCTCCCTGGTGGAAGAATGTATTTTGTGCGTGCATAAAAGACAGCATCTGGAAAAACAACAAATCATGTTTTAAACATAATAATAACAAAATCTGAATTTATAAATTCCCAATTAACATTTTGATGTTTAATATGACAAAAGACGAAATATTTAAAATAATACGTATTCTTCAGAAGCTTATCAAATCTAAAAATATGTTTTTAATGTATGTCATAACCAAAATTGGATTTCATAAATCAATTTTTGGTGGTTCATATGACAACGACGGCTCTGTGTTAAGTATAACAGCCTGCCTGTGTAACACTTCAGATTGTGTACCTATGATGATTATACTCACTGTGTCGAGTACTTCAAACCTCTTCTTCGAATGGAGAACATTAATCTGAAAGAGTAACAGGTCACTCATAACAGAAAATGATTGAAATGAGAAAGTGATTGTGCTAAAATAATGTAATTTTTAGAGTAAAATTGATATTTTATACTTATCCTGACTCATGCTCTTTTGCTTGTCTCCTTCCTCTTGCGAACATAGTGGAAACACTTGTATCTCCCTAATTGAAGTTCCCTTCAATGTAAAATCACTAATTAGCATTCACCACGAGTTACCTCCCTTCCACAAGCGCGGGAACGAGGGCGCCACCTCTACCCATGTGCCTCACTCTCTCCTCATATACTGAGCCCAACATTTGAATTTACAGGGAAATCCAAAGTGTTATGTGGGGAGGATGGGAGGGCTGACCTCATGAGTCAGGATAAGTATAAAATATCAATTTTACTCTAAAAATTACATATTTTTCCTTATCCTGACTCATGCTCTTTTGCTTGTAGAATCCGATGGAAAGGAGGTGGGAATATATATACTTTGGATTTTTAATAATTAGTGATTTGAACTGTGATGATTGTAATAACCCTATAGGAACTTCATAAAGGCACTGAATTGATGAATTCCTGCTGCTAACTTATCAGCTGCCATATAAAGGTTATTACAATGTACTTATTATGATAAAGTATATATAACATTAATACAATGCTTAAGACTAATAGACTTAAGCTTGTTAAAATGCTAGTATAAACTCCTTAGAGTTTGTTAGCTAAAATACTTTAAGATATAAACATAGTACTAAGCTTAAGATATGATTAAACTTAAGCTAATTAAAATAGCAAACTCTTTAGAGTTTGTTAGTTAATATACTTATATGATATAGATATAATGCTGATATGAATAAGCTTTAGCTACATATATAATAGCAAAACTCTGTAGAGTTTGTTAGCTAATATATTTTTACAATATGAGTATAGTACTGTGCTTAAGATATAATTAACTTAAGCTACATATATAATAGCAAAACTCTGTAGAGTTTGTTAACTAATATATTTTTACAATTTGAGTATAGTACTGTGCTTAAGATATAATTAACTTAAGCTACATATATAATAGCAAAACTCTGTAGAGTTTGTTAGTTAATATATTGTTACAATATGAGTATAGTACTGTGCTTAAGATATAATTAACTTAAGCTACATATATAATAGCAAAACTCCGTAGAGTTTGTTGACTAATATATTTTATAATATGAGTATAGTACTGTGCTTAAGATATAATTATCTTAAGCTACATGTACAATAGCCAAAAACTCTGTAGAGTTTATTAGCTAATAGATTTATAATGTAACCCTAGTACTAAGCTTAAGATAAGATTAGACTTAAGCTAAATGTATATAGCAAAAAAAAACTCCTTAGAGTTTATTAACTAATATACTTTTATGTTATAAACATAGTACTGAGCTTAAGATATGATTAAACTTAAGCTATATATATATAATAGCAGTTAGCTAATACATTTTATAATGTAAACATACTGCTTAAGATATAATGAAACTTAAGCTAATTGTATAATAGCAAAAACAAAACCCTTTAGAGTTTGTTAGCTAAAATACTTATATGATATAAACTTAGTATTGAGCTTATGAAGGAAAACTTAAGCTACATATATAATAGCAAAAATAAACTCCGTAGAGTTTGTTAGCTAATACATGTTATAATGTAACCATAAAGCTTAAAATATGATGAAAACTTAAGCCAAATATATAATAGCAAAAACCTCTTTTAGAGTTTTGATAGCTAATATACCTATATAATATAAACATAGTACTGCGCTTAAGATATGAATAAGCTTAAGTTACATATATAATAGCAAAAACTCTGTAGAGTTTGTTAGCTAATACATGTTATAAAATAGCCATATTGCTTAGAATATGACACTTAAACCCAATAGCAAAAACTCTTTAGAGTTTGTTAGCTAATATACTTATATGGTATAACATAGTACTAAGCTTAAGATATGAATAAGCTTAAGCTACCTATATAATAGCAAAACTCTGTAGAGTTTGTTAGCGAATATATATTTTTATAATATGAGTATAGTACTATGCTTAAGGTATAATTAACTTAAGCTACGTATATAATAGCCAAAAAAACTCTGTAAAGTTTGTTAGCTAATGCATTTATCATGTTACCATAGTACTACTCTTAAGATATGATTAACTTAAGGTAAATATATAATAACAAACTCTGTAGAGTTGTTAACTTATATATTGTATGATGTAATAATGATAGTACTGTGATGATAAAAGGAACTTAAGCAAAATAGCATGTAGCTATTTAGTACTGTTATAAGATAAGTAGAAAACTGTAAAATTGACTTATCTTCTCCGAGGAACTGTCAATTGTTGTGCGAGGACCATGGGATCGAATTGGTGGATACCTGAGACGTCCTCAGTGGTGATATCTCTCAGATAATGGTTGGCAACCACCATATCGGATCTCCAGAAATAAACCCTCCATTATTCCAAATAACATTAGTGTAGATCAATTGTAGAAGTTAACGCTCTAATATCATGAGTATTAAAAGCTCATGGAGGGTCGGATTGGGTCCATCCGTCTTGTATGCACATAGTATGACAGTTCTGATCCAAACGGAGATATAGTACGTGAGACTTCATTCTGCCTAAGTTGATGATAGAGGAAATAATCTGTTGCATCTTCCCTTCCTGTTTGGTTCGGTGGAGATAAATTTACAGTGCTCTTGCTGGCCATCGTGATAGAATCATCGTATCATGGAGCCCAAGTATGTCATCCATGCGTGTTCATAAACCTCACTTGTGAGGTGTTGGAGCACTATATTCAGATCCCCAAGTTGGAGTGTGAAACTTCCGTTTTAATTCTCCCATCAGAAAGCTTAAGTAGGTTACTAACCATCCAGTTGTGTTAGTAGCTTGATGATGAAATTCAGCTGTAGTCTGAGACGCTGTGGATTTAGATCCACTTGTATCCCGTCGTCTAGGTAATTCGCTGCGAAGTCCTTGACGACGTAGGTTCTCAACCAGGTGTGTCTGTCCTCGTGAACTTTATGAAAAATCGCCTGACTGCCGTGCCCTCGTCTTAACTTGACAGAGGTCTCTAACCTGAAGAAAGCAGCCTAATCATGAAGGTTCAGGTTAACTGGACTGTAAGGAGGCTTGCTCGTTCACTGATATATAGTTGTCACTTGTGACGTAAGTCTTGCACTGTGAACTAAGATCGACCTCTACGTAGGGCGTTGTCCATCGCGGTCCAATCAGAAGAAGGCATTTTGATTCTGTATAATACCCGCGCTGTGATGTCACCGGTGTAGTAGGAAAAAAACCTTGTATAAAATCTTGCCATCGTTGATATTAGCATAAACGTCGGTCTTCACCGTAGCTTCCCGAAGTTACCCGAGTGACCACGTGTTTCGAGGGTTAGTGGAAACGCGCTCGAAACCTTCGGCGCGAAATACCTCGCTCTGTAATATTAATGCTGGGTAGGTTATTTTCCTGGCTGTCGTGAAAGTAAGTTCAGTTTTGAATATAATTCCGACTTCCTTATATAAAGGTACAATAAACTTGCAAGTTGTCAGCTTGTAGACTGTATACATGAATGTATCGTCATAATTGTAGAATTAAAGCTGAACTTGTACATATTTCTTCTCAGAAACGTTGACGATTATGAGTTATACTCGCTGTAACAAGACTGCTGTTCAATTTCGATATTGAATTGTCTGCAGATATGCGTAATGGTCACGCATGTAGATAATCGTATCGTCGTCCGGGATTGCATATTCTAGCAATTTATATGGAATAGTTGATTTCTGTGAAGATCTATGAAACGTCGTTGACTAAATAATACAGCGACGTTCTGTGTTGTAAATAGCCTGTGCAATTGTCTTCGCGTAGGCTTATAAACGGCATCTGGCATACAGTTGATAGACAACTTATGCGATGTGTTGAATGGACTGACGAGTAGCTATATATGACGAGTGGCTAGTATATGGAGACCTTGGAGGAAACTTCCTCGGTGAATCCCGGAGACTTCGCGAAGCTCTCGAAGTATCCCTTCTAGATTTTCTGGGTGAAGTAGACTTGCAGCCACTTAGCCTTCGCGACCTTCGCGAAGGTATCGAGTCAAAGCCCGATTAGTATATATATATATATATATATATATATATGAGCGCTTGCTTCGCGAACGGCCTCTGTGTTAAACAGGATGTGGGGTCGGCGAAGCGCTACTCCTCCGCGATGTCCCTTGTAGCTGGTTAGGCTCTAGCTCCTTCTCGGAGGCGGCCTGGGACTTGCTGGTTGTGCATAAGTAGGGCCGAGTGGATCATCTTATCTTCAGAAGTCGTGTTACGAAGTCTGGTGATAAGTGTCTTATTGATCGTTCTAGATCTATTTAGGCCAGAGAACATACGTCTCGTCATGGATTCAACTGAACCAAATTACAATTGTAGTTCTTATTCTTGATATCGATGATCAACTTGTCTATGGGTTGATCTTCTCGGAGACTTGTGAGGAGAACGTTGATAGCTTTGCGAAGCTCTTGTGTAGTCCCTCGATGTCCTTCTAGATGATGATGATCTGGATTCAGGTGTCCTTCGCGAATACCTTCGCGTAGCTTTCTCTGCGTCCGGTCCGGGGGAACGACAATATGACCTTCGCGAAGGCTTCCGTGATGTCTGATGGTCCGAATCCACATCTAGGGATGAAACCGAAGAAGGCGATGATCTATCTCGCCTTCACGAAGTCCTTCGCGAAGGCTGTACATCTAGGTCCTTCATCAAGGTGGTCTGTGACTTCCTTCGCGAAGGTGACATCGTCCTGGCTGCTACGTTGACGGGGGGTGCCTCTTGGGTGATGTCTACGTTGGGGGTCGGCCAACAGCAGTAGACTGGCGAGGGGTTCAGGTGTATCAGTCATACTAGACTCTGCATACGCGACCTATCTGCTGCGCGTCTCAAACGCAAAGTAAATATTAATAAAGGGTAGAATTTGATAAATTAGTACCGCAACTGCAACGTGAATAAAATGAACATGGCGCAATACAACTAAGGCGGATCAGCAGCAGAATAAAAAACGTAATCTGCAATAGTACAGAATTTTTATCAACGTAATACACTGAAACAAACACGGCATCCCGTGAATAAACTGTAGAAAAACGATTAAATATCAATATATAATCGTTGAAGGATACTAGCTAAACCTCTATAGATGTCTATACGAGGTAACTAACTAAATATAAATCAAAGGATATAGTGTCGGGAGACACAGGCGCTCTCACGTCCAGCTCACTGGGCGAAGAAGGAGAGAGTGAGGCACATGGGTAGAGGTGGCGCCCTCGTTCCCGCGCTTGTGGAAGGGAGGTAACTCGTGGTGAATGCTAATTAGTGATTTTACATTGAAGGGAACTTCAATTAGGGAGATACAAGTGTTTCCACTATGTTTGCAAGAGGAAGGAGACAAGCAAAAGAGCATGAGTCAGGATAAGGAAAAATAAACTTTATAGGTGAGATCACAATGATATTGCATCACAGTGGTCTTGCAGTCCCTTGTGACACAACATTTACCACTTCAGTGAAACCCACAAGCATGGCTATATATGGTGCTGTCAAGCATAATAAATCCGATCATAGGTTCTGGACGTGCATAAGGGACACAACTCTACACAGATGATGATGGCGATGATGATGATGATGATGATGACGATGACGACGACAACGACAAGCTTTACTACATGTGTATGTATGTGTCCGTAGATAAATATATGTATGTGTGTAGAAGTATATATGAACGCATATGTACATGCACTTAAGGTATATATAGATGAAGTATACGTATGTATATGGAATAGTGTCCCTATTATGTATCAGCTAAGCAATGAATACGATTCATGATCACTGCAACTACGCAGATTTATAACTATACATACGACTGTGTTTACAAAACTGAAAATAGCAGAAATCAATACTGTAAAATGTGATATGTATATCGCTTGAAAGTGGTGTGTAACGCAAAAACTGTATTTTATAACATGTAAAAATTGCATTTGATTCTGAAATGTGATGTACAACATACTGATGGGAAATAAAAATACTTAAAAAAAAAATTTAAAAAAAGAAGCTTTACTACATAATGCATATGTGACACATGAGCCCCTCTAAAGAGGGGTGATTTGACCTAAATATATGGCAACCTGATGGGGGCATTAGTGTTGCATAATGAAATTTGTATGAATTTGGAAATTACAAAGTGTATAGCAGTGCCTTAGACACAATATCCCCTAGACTCGTGACAAGATGCATGAACACTGACCTGGAACACATAGTCTAGCGAGGTGTGGGCAAAGCAGGACCTCATGGCCGTCAGTGTGTTGTGGGACTCCTCACACTCCTGGGGCTTGCTCTTCAAGGCCTGGGAATTCCGTAACAATGCGTTGTCCATGTCGTCGCTAATCTTCTCAAAATGCTTCTTTGTTTCTTTGGCCTTCTTGATGTCACTGGAATCAATGGAACACATGTTAGACTGTTAGACTGTAGGTGAGGTGAAATTGAGTTTAACGTCGTGCTTGAGAATATTTTGCTCATATGACGATGTCAGACTGTAATCATCTTCTATGATCCATACATCTGTATACTCACATGTTCACATGTTTACTGGACATACACAAACATTCAATATTAACAACGTCTTTTTGATTTTTTCCATAATGGAAGTATAAACATTGGAAAGAAAACTAACTATTTGTAAATATATCTGGATTTAGGCAAAATGTCCACATCAGTTTTCAGATTTATACCTCAAAGAACTTAAGAAATCAGTTTAGTTTTACGCCACACGCAATATTTCAGCTATATGGCAGCGGTCTGTAAATAATCGAGTCTGCACAGACAATCCAGTGATCAACAACATGAGTATCTATATATGCTACTGAGGTGAGGTCAAATTGGGTTTTACGTCGTACTTGAGAATATTTCCCTCATATGACGACGTGCATGCGTGTGTATGTGTATGTGCGGCTGCTTGTACTAGCCCAGACTTAAGCTGGTTTTATAGTGCTAGCCCACTGAGATACCATGCCGCAGTGAAGCATGAATACCCCACTCAGACACATTATACTGACTCTGAGCCAACCAGTCCTTGTTGTACCCATTAATGCCGAGGCCAGACTGAGAGCAACAAGTACCATATTTTAACGTCTTTTGGTATGACGCGACCGGGGATCGAACCCGCGACCTTCCGCTCTCCGAGCAGACGCTCTCACCACTACACCACGGAGGCGGTCATATATGCTACTGGGATATGATGACGTATGTGAGCAAACCTGACCACCCGATCCCGACAGTCGCCTCTTACGACAGTGAGTGAGTGAGTTTATTTTAAGCCGCACTCAGCAATATTCAACCTATATGGCGACGGTCTCTAAATAATCGAGTCTGGACCAGACTATCCAGTGATCAACAGCATGAGCATCGATCTGCACAATGGGGAACCAATGACATGTGTCAACCAAGTTAGTGATCCTGACCATCCAATTTGTAGGTATACGGAGAACAATATTTTGCTTCTGGATTTAACAAATTTGTTCAAAGATTTAATACAAGACAATTCTAAATGCCTTTTAAAGAATTTCTTCATAGAACTACATCTTACTTTTTGATGAAATTGTTGAGATTTTTGCACACAGATCGATGAGCCTGGTCCATGAGTATCTGCAAATAGGAAATTAAAGACTGACTGACTGAGTTTGGTTTTACGCCGCTTTTAGCAATATTCCAGCAACATCACGGCAGGGGACACCAGAAATGGGCTTCACGCATTGTACCCATGTGGGGATTCGAACCCAGGTCTTCGGCGTGACGAGTCAACGCTTTAACCACTAGGCTACCCCACCGCCCCGGAAATTAAAGAACTGTGAAGCAACATGTTTTAGGAAAACTAGAAGATAATGTTAGATGATACAAAATATTTGTGAGAGTAAGGTTGTTGTAGCCAGCGAGCATTATCACAGCTACAGGCAAAATGTATACTATGAACAAAGGGAGGTGGAACATCAGTGTTAATGTACACACTACATGGAGACTCAAGTACTGTGAGGAGTATCAATGTACAAGCTATCGTGCTACTTGATTATGAAATAACGGAATTAACTGCTGACATTTTGTTTAAGAATAACAAAAACTCACTGTGAAATATTTGAGCATCTCAGACATGGCATGAGCAAACCGATTAAGGGAAGCCTGAAAACAACAAAGTCTCATACAAAACACATCAATTATGTTTGTAGAACAAGTTGTAAAACAAATAAAATATGTGAAAAAATGTACATTTTTTTCTACCCTCTCTATTGTTATAAGAGTCATTCTGTAAACAGATGGAACGGGATAGGGGAGAGAGGAAGAACAGAGGGTGAACATACAATATGTAGCTGGTTTGTATGTACGTTTGTAAGTTTGTGTACTTAGCATATGTTTGATGCTGCACAAAGCAATATTTCAGCTATATCACAGACAAGTAAACAACTAAGCCTGCACCTGACAATCAAGCCAAGGTTGATATGAGTAGTGACTCATGCTATCATGGGAAACCAACACATCATCACAGTCAGAACACCATGATGGTTTAGTTGGGTTGGAAAAAATCAATGTTCTTTTTGTTTTTAGGCCAGACCAATTTTATTTCTTGTTTTACGGATCCGCTGGTCATATTTTTTCAAGAATAAGAAAAATAAAAAAAAATCAATTTTCCCCGCTCAAAAAGTCAAATCCTCATGTTTTTATTACAAAAAAATAAATAATTTTTTATTGTTTTTTTGCCCCATATAAACTTAATAAATTGCCAAAAATAAAACAAACTTTTAGCATTTAAAAGGAAAATTATTTTGACCAGTGATTTTTATCTTTAATTTTTATCCCTCCTGCCTTTAGGTTTACTGAGGACAAAAATCTGTAAAACAAGAAATAAAATTGGTCTGGCCTTATTAATTTTTTTCTTTTTATGGGTGGTCTTTCTTTTCAGAGGAAATCCAACTGTACCAATTCTAGTCTGGAATCCCTACAGAGGCACCATGAAACCAGGCTGTTGTGGGTATGTGTTACAACGGACAAAATATCACACGTATCACAACAAATCAACATCAAAATATTCTTTAAGAAGCCATCAGCCTCTGGGCTATAAGATATAATAGGGTGAAAAAATGCAAATCTAAACTATGCAAACATTCAGTACATACAAGATGCATTCAAAATAGATTCATGGGGTCAAGACATATAACCTGCACTGTGCAAGACATGCAAGAGTGACAGAGTGTGTCTGCATGCATGCAAGACTATGGTGGCAGTCTGATACACACTAATATAGTGTGACAGAGACAAGACGCCGATGAACAGATGAAGACGTCTGTAAACCATTCAGTACTCTACATGCCTGTGTTCACCCAGTCCCCATAGTCTGATCAGGACAATTATGATGCACAAGGGTCCATGTCAATGATGGAAACTATAATAGTAGGTTATAGTAGATAGGGACAGTGGGAATCTCGTTAATCCATTCATGCGCGTCACTAATTAGATGGCGAGGCAGTGGGCTACCATAAGAGAGTCATAGTAAATATCAGTGTCATTCAGATAAGATCTACTTCACCGCAGTTTAAACATGCCAACAAATGTGGACTGAACCATTTTGGACTGACTTTTTCAATTCAGAGTGCCATTACGTGATCAAAGGGAGATAAAATTATGGTTCTGACATGCTTATCTCCCCTGAAGAAGCAAACCTCAGAAAACTGCTCTCAGAAAGCGATGCATCAATTCTATGAAAACAATACTATGACAATAAAAGGTTTGCAAAGGTCATAGGTATCTGCAAAGCTCAATAAGCAAACAAAATGTGATGCTCTTTGCAGTTAATTGTTTGCAGTACTGAAGCAAAATCCCGTAGATGATCACCATGATTCCCAAACAGCACCAAATCAAACACAGGTCTTCATCACAATGAGATGGTATAACCACTAGGCTACCTCACCCAGGTCTTCATCACAATGAGATGGTATAACCACTAGGCTACCTCACCCAGGTCTTCATCACAATGAGATGGTATAACCACTAGGCTACCTCACCCAGGTCTTCATCACAATGAGATGGTATAACCACTAGGCTACCTCACCCAGGTCTTCATCACAATGAGATGGTATAACCACTAGGCTACCTCACCCAGGTCTTCATCACAATGAGATGGTATAACCACTAGGCTACCTCACCCAGGTCTTCATCACAATGAGATGGTATAACCACTAGGCTACCTCACCCAGGTCTTCATGTCAATGAGATGGTATAACCACTAGGCTACCTCACCCAGGTCTTCATGACAATGAGATGGCATAACCACTAGGCTACCTCACCCAGGTCTTCATGTCAGATGGCATAACCACTAGGCTACCTCACCCAGGTCTTCATGTCAATGAGATGGCATAACCACTAGGCTACCTCACCCAGGTCTTCATCACAATGAGATGGTATAACCACTAGGCTACCTCACCCAGGTCTTCATGACAATGAGATGGTATAACCATGACAGTAGATGCTACACTAGGCTACTGGAGATGGGTATAACCACTAGGGCTACCTCACCCAGGTCTTCATCATGACAATGAGGTATAACCACTAGGCTACCTCACCCAGGTCTTCATGACAATGAGATGGTATAACCACTAGGCTACCTCACCCAGGTCTTCATGTCAATGAGATGGCATAACCACTAGGCTACCTCACCCAGGTCTTCATGTCAATGAGATGGCATAACCACTAGGCTACCTCACCCAGGTCTTCATGTCAATGAGATGGCATAACCACTAGGCTACCTCACCCAGGTCTTCATGTCAATGAGATGGCATAACCACTAGGCTACCTCACCCAGGTCTTCATGTCAATGAGATGGTATAACCACTACTAGGCTACCTCACCCAGGTCTTCATGTCCAGTGAGATGGCAACCACTAGGCTACCCTCACCCAGGTCTTCATGACATGTCAATGAGATGGTATAACCATTAGGCTACCTCACCCAGGTCTTCATGTCAATGAGATGGCATAACCACTAGGCTACCTCACCCAGGTCTTCATGACAATGAGATGGCATAACCACTAGGGCTACCTCCCACTTCATGACAGGTCTTCATGGTGAGATGGTATAACCACTAGGCTACCTCACCAATGAGATGGCATAACCACTAGGCTCTTCATGTCAATGAGATGGCATAACCACTAGGCTACCTCACCCAGGTCTTCATGACAATGAGATGGTATAACCACTAGGCTACCTCACCCAAGTCTTCATGACAATGAGATGTTATAACCACTAGGCTACCTCACCCAGGTCTTCATGTCAGTGAGATGGTATAACCACTAGGCTAAGTTTGGTGAACCTAGCATGTATAGTTTCGATGATATGCTGTGGCCAGGTAACCATCCAACACATTTTGCACCAAGTCATGTTTCCATGGAAACAACAACAAAACAAATTCTGAAAAACTTTAAAATAGCAAAAGGCACATCAATGGGTAATGATTAACATGTGTGTGAAGTTTGGTGAACCTAGCATGTAAACTTTAAGAGATATGCTCTGGACAAAAAACACCAAACACATTTGGCACTAAGTCGTGTTTCCATGGAAACAGCAATAAAACAAAATTTTGAAAAAAAATTAAAATAGCAAAAGGCACATCAATTGGTAATGATTAACATGTGTGTGAAGTTTGGTGAAACTAGCATGTAAACTTTAAGAGATAAGCTCCGGACAAAGTTTCGGTTCGGGACGGACGGACGGACGGACGGACAGAATGAACGCTATATACCCCCGTTAATAGCGGGGGTATAATAAAAAATGAAAGAAACCAAACTAAAGCTAATTAGAATAAAATAAAACACCCCCTCCAACCATGACCTTGACCTTGATGAGCCCCAACCAGGAGAGGGTTCTACTCTACTAAAAAGAAATAACTGGCAAAAAGCACAAGGATATAATGATCATGATGATAGTTGTCCGTACGTAACATCATAAAGTGTCTAATGGATTCCATATGGTTCTATTTAACAGCTTAACAATAACAGTACAAAAATATGTCCTGTTCATCAAATCATGTCAAATTTCAACAAACACACACAGAAACAGAAGGATCATGAATGCTTTTGACATTTTCATCTGAGGAAGACTGACCAAGGGAAACAAAGCAGGAACATGACGTGCATAACTTGTTGAGTTGACTGAAACACTCGTAAAATCATGCCTTCATACAATCTAACATCCTTTCTCATTGCTGCCTCCATTATCCAGTACTGTGTCCATGCTCTATTGTGATGTCATTACACTGTTCTTTCATGAATGGTACAAGGATATTACCAGTACAAAATGCTTTGCTGCATGACTTCTCAAGTACAATGCATGACAGCACAAGAGCTTTCCTTCCTTTTACTTAATACTCAGGAAAGTATTGACATGAGTCACACTTAGCTAAATAGAACTGTCACCTGATGGTGTCAGGATTATCAGATCTTCGTGCAGGAAGGTACTGCACTGGTGTCAAAATATTTTACTTTAAACATTTTGAATTTTTACTGATAGCATTTGAGTAAATTTATGAAGGGCTCACTGATCTGAGGCACCAAGTTGAATGAAGATCCAAGTTTACAAGAGCCAGTAGTTGATGTATAAAGCTTCCTCCCAAAACAATACATGGAGGCCAATGGAGCAGGATGAATATCGTATCAGATTAATGGAGACATGCACTTGATAACCGAGGCTGTCATTGCCACATGTTTCCCCTCAATGATATCTGTCTGTCTCAGTCCCTGAACCACATTACATTCCCTATTGCCTAGCCCTCCCTGCAATGCTGAAAACCTAAGTAAAGCAAGTCTAGCGTTAGTCTATGATATCACCTACAACTTAGCACCAGTCACAATCTGGGAACTGGTTGTCAGGGATACTTACTGACACTTTCCTATCATCCTGTGGGACATAATATATGTCAAATAAATCAGTAACCATGGTAACACAAATTTAATTGGGACAGTGTGTTGGCATAATCATATCTTCTAGGCAATAGAGTTCAAATAAAACTAGGTCATGATACACTGTATCCGTATCATTTAGTTTCTTGCTAAATATTCACCCACAGAAGCCATAGTAGCTCTTCTGTACTTTACTGAAGTCTCAAAACTAAACCAAATATGCTTCTGTCTCCTAATTCTAGGTAAAATTTAAAATCAGAATTTTTTACCTTTGCTTGAATATTATTGAAATAACAAATTCACCTCGTATCTGAACAATGAATTAAAATACATGCAAATCACTTAAATTATCTAAGAAATAACTAAACACAGAAAAGGGTGATTGTGTGCATAATCTTCAGGAGAAACAAATGATTTTGTCAATGGTTATCCTCTCACTAAATAAACACTGCTACCATTTTTAGAGGCTATTCATCAAGTTAGTATCCAGTACCATATATAACGTATCAACTTCTGACTACCATGATCCTTGATGTTAGCCATGAATGTTCTGTACACTACAGGGAAGGTTAGGGTCGGCCATGTCGAACAATGTACTACCATATATAACGTATCAACTTCTGACTACCATGATCCTTGATGCAGGCCATGAATGTTCTGTACACTACAGGGAAGGTTAGGGTCGGCCATGTCGAACAATGTACTATCATATATAACGTATCAACTTCTGACTACCATGATCCTTGATGTAGGCGATGAATGTTCTGTACACTACAGGGAAGGTTAGGGTCGGCCATGTCGAACAATGTACTATCATATATAACGTATCAACTTCTGACTACCATGATCCTTGATGCAGGCCATGAATGTTCTGTACACTACAGGGAAGGTTAGGGTCAGCCATGTCGAACAATGTACTATCATATATAACGTATCAACTTCTGACTACCATGATCCTTGATGTAGGCGATGAATGTTCTGTACACTACAGGGAAGGTTAGGGTCGGCCATGTCGAAAAATGTACTATCATATATAACGTATCAACTTCTGACTACCATGATCCTTGATGTAGGCGATGAATGTTCTGTACACTACAGGGAAGGTTAGGGTCAGCCATGTCGAACAATGTACTATCATATATAACGTATCAACTTCTGACTACCATGATCCTTGATGTAGGCCATGAATGTTCTGTACACTACAGGGAAGGTTAGGGTCGGCCATGTCGAACAATGTACTATCATATATAACGTATCAACTTCTGACTACCATGATCCTTGATGCAGGCCATGAATGTTTTGTACACTACAGGGAAGGTTAGGGTCGGCCATGTCGAACAATGTAGTATCAGGTCCAACAAACTAAGAAAATGATCAAAATGTCCAGAGTTTTCAACTTAATGTGATGCAAGTGAGCATGATTTTATGGTGCTTTTGGCATTATTCCATCTATATTGAGATCAGGACACCAAAAATAGATTCACAGATTGCCAGGGTACGGGAATCAAAACCTGTATCTGAAAAGCCCACACAAATCCATTTGTATATGACACGCCAAAACATTATAGATATGACAAGCCAAAACTTCTCCCGATGACCAGTTAAATATGCTTAAGTTTTCTACATAATGTTTCATTATAATTTGCATCTCTGAAAATGATCAGAAGGAAGAGTGGATCTTAAGCCGACAGATAATGCCATTATTGCTGCTTTTGCGTGGAATTTTTTTCATATCTGTGGACATTGTGCTCATTTTCAACTACTCGACAGATCTTTGTACCGAGCGGACATAGACACTTTTTGACACTTGCCGAGGGGCGGAGTCTGAGGGGGATCCCGAGGGAGGGTCCCCCTGAGGTGATGATGCACTGAGGGGTGATGATCTGCGGATAATTCTCTTCCCCCAAGAGTTCATACAATTCAATATATCTACCGGTACTAAGTTCTATTTTACTCGATAGACTTTCTTATTAGTGACAACAAAATTTTCCAATAATTTTATCATCAGGCTCATTTTTATTTGCACAAGACATTATCATGCAAAGGACACAGTACACATTTTTGATAATCTGTTGCCATGGATACAAGAATGTTCAGAAATGAGGAACTGTGGATTTTTCACAAGAAAGTAGAAACAATGATTCCAGTTGCCATTCATCTGCCACAAAGACAAACCGCCATAATGGAAGAGGCAGTCATGTCCCTATGAAGCCTTCTGTCTAATTTCTGTGTAGCATTAATAACTCCTGGATCTGCTTCCTTGTACCAAAAAACCCCAGGAATTCAGTAAACATTCCACAAATTGGTCCTAACTGTCGATGTGAATTGTAGTGCTGGAAATAGGTGAGTGAGTGAGTGAGTTTAGTTTTACGCTGCTTTTAGCAATATTTCAGCAATATCACGGTGGGGAACACAAGGAATGGGCTTCACACATTGTACCCATGTGGGGAATCAAACCCGGGTCTTTGGCGTGACGAGCGAACACTTTAACCACTAGGCTACCCCACCGCCCAGTTAGAATAGGAATCTAGGGAACCAAATTTTTTTCACTGTTAACAACAGTGTCAGGACAAGGACCCATTGACATGCTAAATTTCATGCACTGGTTTGGATGGAAACAATTAGGAAATACCTCACTAAACCTGTGGGGTGAACCTGTGTCTTTGTGCAAAGGGACACACCTTTCAAATCCTGCATTTTTAAAAATAACAGCTACAATATTAAATCAAAATGTGCATGAAGCTGGTGTTAATACCATTTGTGAGGACCACATACGGTGCTGAAGTGCAGATGTGATGGTTATTAATGCTACACTGAAACAACAAAGAAAGCGATGTGGCTTAATGCCACTTTAAACAGTATATCAGGAATTGTCAGTTTATTCTGAAGGGAAGTGAAGCTTGGCTTAGATCTTTACCAGCTCAGCTACAGTACTGACCAACACTGACCAAGAATGACTGCAAATCTAAAGATTTTGTACAGTATCAAGGGTCAAGGAGCACTGGGTAACCCTACATATATAGGCACATGTTCACCTGGTACATCAATTTCAGAGTATTAAACTATAACATAACATTTCCCTGGGAACAAATTGAAACTTCAACCTTAATTAGATCATCCCAGAATTTGAAAAATACCTACAGAATTATACACATTTCAAATTATGCCAAAGCTGGAAGGTGTGTTCAACTTTCCATCACGCATGTCAGATAATGAATGACAAATGTATCATCTTCACTATAATGATCACAGTCCACTGTTCCCACTTCATGACACTCCCTAAATCCAGGTCTTGTGACTCAAGCAGATATTGATGAAGACAGATCTGACATCCCTACTGTTTCCATACAATGTTCAGTACAGCTCCAGGTATACCAATATCCACCCTGTACAAAATGTTCAGTACAACTGCTGGTACCAATATCCACCCTGTACAAAATGTTCAGTACAACTGCTGGTACCAATATCCACCCTGTACAAAATGTTCAGTACAACTGCTGGTACCAATATCCACCCTGTAAAAAATGTTCAGTACAACTGCTGGTAACAGTATCCACCCTGTACAAAATGTTCAGTTCAACTGCTGGTACCAATACCCACCCTGTACAAAATGTTCAGTACAACTGCTGGTACCAATATCCACCCTGTACAAAATGTTCAGTACAACTGCTGGTACCAATATCCACCCTGTACAAAATGTTCAGTACAACTGCTGGTACCAATATCTACCCTGTACAAACTGTTCAGTACAGCTCCAGGTATACCAATATCCACCCTGTACAAATTGTTCAGTACAGCTGCTGGTACCAATATCTACCCTGTACAAACTGTTCAGTACAGCTCCAGGTATAACAATATCCACCCTGTACAAATTGTTCAGTACAGCTGCTGGTACCAGTATCCACCCTGTACAAAATGTTCAGTACAGCTGCTGGTACCAGTATCCACCCTGTACAAATTGTTCAGTGCAGGTGCTGGTACCAATATCCACCCTGTACAAATTGTTCAGTACAGCTGCTGGTACCAATATCCACCCTGTACAAATTGTTCAGTGCAGGTGCTGGTACCAATATCCACCCTGTACAAATTGTTCAGTACAACTGCTGGTACCAATATCCACCCTGTACAAATTGTTCAGTGCAGGTGCTGGTACCAATATCCACCCTGTACAAACTGTTCAGTACAACTGCTGGTACCAATATCAACCTAGACTAAGTCTTAGTCTCTGACTATATATAATTTTGATTTTAACAAATAAACTAGGCTGTAGGGAAAATAATGTGGTTCAGGGACTGTGAGACAAACTAACATAAACCCTGTACAAAATGTTCAGTATAGCTGCTGATACCAATATCCACCCTGTACAAATTGTTCAGTACAGCTGCTGGTAACTTTATCAAGTAGGTTTACTATTGTTGTTACAGGTGCTGGCACCCTTAGATATGATTTTAGATTATCTCTGCACTGGCTTGATTAAGGTACCAGCAACTGTGAATGAACACTGTACTACAAATATAAGGAAGATGAAATTCAAACGTCAGATCTGTCAACATTGATATTACAGCTTGTAAAATGCTTCCAAAAGCTTTTAGAAAATTCTAAGATAATAAATTCATAATTTTCGAAAGTAGTTCTTAAGTACAATATAATTGTAAATCATTCATTGGAAGAAGGGAATCATCACAACTCCACACACCAAGACATTGGACATAATCATTTGAGGTTCAATATGCACACTGGAAATGACGAAATTCGCAAACCAAGCAATCTGGGAACTGGTTGCCATGGATACTTACAGACACTTTGCTATCATCCTGTGGGACATAATATATGTCAAATAAATCAGTAACCATGGAAACACAAATTTAAATTGGGATAGTTAAAAAGGCAAATATAAGATTCCTTTCAAAATAAATATGAAATACAAAAGCTTTTCCACAAATTGTGGATTTGTGCCTGAAAGACTTCTTGAAAAAAAAGCTGGTTTCAAGTTTAATTACATGATCAGCAAAACATTGCTTTACTAAGGGAGGTAACTCTAAACAACAAATTCTTCACTGCAGACAGATCCTGCATTTGAAGAATAATTTCATTTTCGTCAAGCAGCCAGAAAAATTAAAAAACTAATACTACAGTGATAAGGTTAATTGACTTGTATCTATCAACATCAACTAAATTCATCTGTTGTTGTCTTTAGTCTAGAATTAATCAACTTTTCGAGACTTGATCAACACATTTTGAAAGGAAACTTTGGGGGTGAATACTGTTTTGCAAAACGTATGACGGATCTGTTCTAGAAGCAGAGTGTATCTGTGAAGCTTTCAACAAACTGAAGCAAAACTGTGAGTGTTAAGAAGCTTACACTGACAGGTCAATATAATTATCAATGAAACGGAAACTGGCAGATCTAAACTAATCATTTGACAAGAGATTCTAAAAGCACTGAAGCTGAAACAGCTCACCACCACGACTCAATAATGCAAATCACGATGCACTTCATTCTGTAGATAATGTTCAAAATAAATAAGATGGCGGGGTCCTTTGTGTGTTCATCTACACTACATGAATCTAGAGGCCTCCATACTTTTAAATTTACAATATTCAAGGACACAAAGGACACCTTGACATCCATGCTTAATTTTGAACATCGTTTTCACCTGTCTTTAAGAGTTTTTTCTTGATTACCTGCATATATTGGTTGTATACACGGTAAAAAGAATAGAAGATTTGGCTTTATCATTAAAAATCGATTATTCAGTCTGGTTCTGGTGAGTAGTTTCAACCCCAGTAAGCAGCGTTGGAACAAGGAGTCAAAAATAACTTACCGACACCAAATTGTCATCATGGAAATATGACGCCAGATCTCGAACACCTGTGATGAATCCACTGGAACAGACATTCAAAATATACTACCCATCAAAAGTTTAGACTCACTGGTGTAAATGTAGCCACTTACTTCAGTCAACTGTTCTAAACTAGATTTTGCAAAATAGTCCATACTGTTTAAAGGTACTGTTTACACATGAACTGATGTATTGAAAAACAAATTTGTAATGTTGAAAAGATTATTGTCATGGGTTCATTAAATGATGAAACTCAGTGAAAATTGGCGAATTCTTAACAAAACTTAACATCAAAATGCAGCTTTTTACATGCACGATATTTGCACATGCTTTTCAGCAATTTGATTCATGATCCTCGAGCAATTTATCTACATGAGGTTTGCAGTTGGTTCCCCCAAGTTAGTAGAGAAATTCATCTTTGATGTAACCATATATATATATATATACATAACATATAGTGAGTGCATTAGGTGAGTCTAAACTTTTCATGGGTAGCGAGTCAGGGTTTAACACTTTTAGCAATCTTCAAGACAAAACTTAGAGGGAACACCAAGAATTACCATCCCAAATTGTCCCTTTGATAGAAACTGAACATCGACCTTCAAGTGACCATCTAACACTTTGAACCACTTTGCCACCTTCACTCACAATGTTTAACCATGTTCAGTATAAACAAAGTTGACAGTCTATTTTGGAAAGCAAGATGAAGGTTTGAAAAACTGACAATGGTCATTTTATGTTTAATTCTGTATCATTTCATCTTTATACAGTATATGTACACACACATGCCACTACTGAATGTATAAAAATGCAAGTTCTTAAAAGATCCTGCCCTTTGTAAGTACTACTGTCAGTATATAGTGTTTCCCCTAGGCATTTTTAGCAGGGTGCAGAACCGTCCACTATAGTTGGCCCCTTTTATTTGGCGCCTTCTCTTCCTTTTTTTATACAATAATCGATATTAACACTTGGTTGTTTTTAGTTTCTATTTCATGTTGAATAATTAAGTGAAATAACTGTGCTTTTGAGCCTTAAAGAATCATATGCATGAATAACTTAACATAATACTTGGAAATCTGTCACCATATACCCTTTTTGAAACAGGGGTGCCCCTTTTGGAATTCTGTCGCCCTGCCCAATTGGATTCTGGGGGGAAACACTAGTATAAGTACCCCTGGCAGGGCCCCGTTTCACAAAGTTATCGTAGAGCTACGACTGTTGTACCTCCTACAGTCCGTTTGAGACAAAATGATACTGATGAATTGCAATCTAACCCAAAAACAAATAGACATAAAAGAATCAAACCAACGCGGACTCACATAGTTAAAATAATGCCAAAATACTTTTTCAGACTGAAAAGACTCAAAAGTTTGGGCACAGATTGAGTTGGATGATGTGCCACAGACACTGTTTCAGGCAAGTCCTACTGAATCACCTCGAACATGCCAAAAGAAGAAAACAAATGTGTTTATCTGACTGTCTCTGTATTTTACCCAGTTGCATTGTTGAAGTTCTTGCCGGTGTCAATCATAGTCGTGCATAGTTTCACCAGCTGAAAGAGAAGGAAAACAGATTAACCAGCGTGAACAGGAAAGAAGCAAACATAAAACTAATTCAGCCAAACAATGATCTACACCTGGCAGAAAGGTCAAGGTTTAATATCCTTGTCGACAAACCATCAAAGTTAATTGAGACATTTGCCACAGCTGACACATAAGTAAATAATACACATTAATGTAAACTGTTAGCTGGGTGCATTTTTCTGGTCTAAATGAATAAGGAATAAAATCATGCTTGTTATTTAGAATCAGGAATAAAATTGTTGCATAGAAGCCTTTGCCGGCATAGCTAAATAAATACCTTGTACACATAATACATGATATTAACAGACAGGAACACACATGTCAGTGTGCCAAATTTACGCTGGTCTTGTGGTCCCTGGCTAGTATAAATTCATCAGGACCACTAAATGATAAGTTTGTAGTGGTTCTGTTGGCCAGTGAATTTTGTATTGATAGTTAAGTAAATCTATGATTGTTATGTATGAAGTACAGACAGGACCACTAAATATTGTCCACTCCCTGGTCCTGTGGTCTAGTAGTGTTGGGAATTGGTTAAAATCTTATAATTGATGACTGGTCCATTACAACCGATCAATCATCAAAAATAATTGGTTAGCGTCATTTATCAAATGTTCCTGTTGTCTTTGTAAGAAATAAAGAACAAGAAGACAAAGTCATCAATATCCCCCACAATGGCAAAATACTCTTCATGATTATGTCTACGAGTTATGATTATGTCAAAATTTAGGTGTGTATATAGAAAAGTGGAAGGAGAGTATTGAAAGGTTTTTAAAGTTCTGCTCCGGAAAAGAGCACTACCACCAATTTCAGGCTAAGTCAAAATTGTTGCCACGGAAAAGCCAAAAATAGTTTATGCGGAATTCCAAAACTACCAAAAGGCACCAGTACACCACCAGATCTATCTATGTGCCAAGTTTGGTGAAGAAACATTGAACGGTTTTAGAGTTCTGCTCCGGAAAAGAGCACTACCACCATTCAGTCTAAGTCAAAACTTGTTGCCACGGAAACGCCAAAAATGTTTTATTCAGAATTCCAAAACTACCAAAAGACACCAGTACACCACCAGACCAATCTATGTGCCAAGTTTGGTAAAGAAATAGTGAACGGTTTTAGAGTTCTGCTCTGGAAAAGACAAATGTGCACGGACGGACGGACGCACGCACGCACGGACGGACGGAGTCCATTTTAATACCCCCCGCAAAACGCGTTGCGGGAGATACAAAACATGTAGTAATTTGGGTTTTTTGGCAAATTAAACAAAATCCATTTGCAGATTTTGCATATTTAAAGGATTATTAGTATATTAGGAACACAGATTTCCTGGATTCTTTTAGATAAATTCAATCATGACTTGGAACGAGCTTGTAGTGCTTATGAAATGTAAATTTAATGACACAGACAAAAGCAACCTTGTGAAAAATATTGTTGATGCAAACAAGTGTTCCAACATTGGTTGCGTTCGATTATGAGAAAACATGATCGATTGCTTGGTCGTTTAGTCACTGCAACCAATCTTCGATTATTTCAATTAATCGGACAACCACTATGGTCTAGTGGGAAATATTGAAAGATTTCTTTCCCTAATTATAAGGTTAATATTTATTTTTATCATATAATGTCATTCACACAAAGAAAATGGATGTAAAAGGCATATATTCATGTAAACTTTCAAAACCACATATGTGAACCCATTTATCAGACAGTGCTAAATAACTTGCCACTATGGTCATCTAAACGAACAACCACCATGTAGGGAACACTTACCTAAAAAGGCCATGTTATATATTAAGATTTATTGATTTAGCAGACATTGTGCCAAGTAGTTCCTGCCCAGCGACCTTCCTTGCATGTTAACCAGACCATGATACCAAGTCTCCCATACTAATTTGTTGCACTGACCAAGCTATTCCTTATGTCATAATGGTGATTCCTGATATTACTTTCTTCAGAAGAGTGAGTTGAGTTTTATGCCGCACTCAGCAATATTCCAGCTATATGCCCCCAGTCTGTAAATAATCGAGTCTGGACCAGACAATCCAGTGATCAACAGAATGAGCATCGATCTGCTGAATGGGCAACCGATGACATGTGTCAACCAAGTCAGCGAGCCTGACCACCCAATCCTGTTAGTCGCCTTTTACGACAAGCATGGGTTACTGAAGATCAATATTCTAACCCGGACCTTTACGGGTACTTCAGAAGAGTGTATTTCAGTTAATTTTTAACCCTGTCCTGTAGACTGAAAGCTGAAAAACAACTGCAAATTGCTGAGTCAGCATGGTTTTATTCCACTTTTAGCATTACAATAGCCTCATAACATTTGGGAACACCAGGCCCCCATTCCATGAAATCGTCGTAGCCCTAAGATGATCGTAACTCCCATACTTCAACATAGACTTACGACTGTCATAGCTCTACAATCACTTTGTGGAACATTGTACCCATGCAGAGATGCCAACCCTGAATTTAATGAAAACGGAGTCATGACTGGCTGAAAGCCAGGCCTGAGCACCAAAGGTGCGAGTTGGGGGTGAGTGAGTGGTCAGCTCTGCCATTTTGTTTCACTTTCATACGGACTATGACATGCATTTGGAAAAACTTTGTGAAACTTCATCAATAACACGCAATATACACAATCAACACCTAAAGGATCACACGCTAAGCTTTTGAATGCTTATTCACTCAAACACATCACTGGTGACTTACGAAATTGTATACCGATAAATTTATTCAGATTTTTTTCTAAAAAATCGGAGTAATTTAAAGAGAAATCGGAGAGCAGATTTCGTATTTGAAAATTGGAATAACTCCGCCAAAACTGGAGTGGTTAGCATCTAAGCCCATGTAGGCCATCAAACTGGGGTTGTGGTAAGATGAGCGAACACTTGGCTAAACCATCATCAAACCAGACAGCCACAGCATTACACTATTTAATGCAGTACTGTGTGTCTCTACGTGTGTGTGAGCATGCATATTTGAGTCATGCATGTGCATGCATGTCTGAGTGACTGCTGTAGGGAAGCAACAAGGAACGTGCATCCATTGTACGTTTGTGGAAAATGGAACTCAGACCTTGATCACGACAAGGTATACTTGAGCAACTTGGCTGCCCAACTGCACCATTAGTAGTGCATAAGCTTGTAAGAGAGGCAGGGTCAGGAACAGCCCATTTACATAGCTGGCTGTGAAGCCCAGTATGCAGGATTATGTGTAACACCGTGTCAGGGAGCAGCGAGTGCTGCTCACTACTTACACTGGAACAACAGGTCGGCAGCTACATCAGTGACAGGAAATCAATCAGTGATGTACATGCGCTGTGGAGGTGCTGCATGTATTGCAACATGCAGGACATTAAGGGTGGAGCCTGACGGAGGTGACTGTTGTCACGGTGAAGATTGTCGGGCTGTTCCTGTCTTTCTGAGAGACTGATCATAGTCTCTGGGTAAACACTAGAATGATTACTTCTCACAAATATGGATCCGGGTTAGAATTGGTCTTCAGAGACCCATGCTTAGCTGAGAGGAACAACTGAGAGGATCAGGGGGTGAGACTCGCTGACTTGGTTGACACATCCCAATTATGCAGATCGATGCTCATGCTGTTGATCACTGGATTGTCTGGTCCAAACTCAATTATTTACTGACTGCCGCCATAAAGATTGCTGAGGGTGGAATTAAACCACAAACAAACACAAATATGGACTCACGTAACAGTATTTCTTAAACCTGGTCTGTCATTCTAGATCCCATTCTTATTACCTTGGGAAAGCAGATACCAGTCAGTGAATGAGAAATCCTGGTAGCCTAGTGGTTAAAGCGTTAGCTTGTCACGCTGAAGACCTGGATTGATTCCCCACATGGGTACCATGTGTGAAGCCAAGTTCTGCTGTCCATAGCTACGATATTGCTGAAATATTGCTAAAGCAGCTTCAAACTATACCCACTAACTCCCTCTAACCCAGGGCTATGAGGTACACAGCTAGCATTAATGTCTACTGCTGTTGACAAGCATATCACTTGGCTACATCTGAATGAGTGTTCACATCCGATGTCACCGTAATTTGGCTTCAATCATGTCCAGAAGCACATTAAGAGGTAAAATGCTACAGTAATACTGGGCACTAACGGCATCAGTTTTTTCGCTAAAGGTCAGACTCTCCCCACCAAGCTGTCGGCCACTACTGCAGACAGAAAAATTGATAGGCTGGAGTGAGTGAGTGAGTGAGCAAATCCTTTCAACAGAAGTCTTTCAAGTAGGATTATGTTTATAAATGTTGTCATAAGACAAATAGTAGCACACAATCACGTGATCAAACATGTCAGCTCATTTCCATTCATTGCTTAACAAGCTCAATTCAGGTTATTTGGTAAATAACAAGTGTAAAAGAAAATGAACAACATCAAAGGTTCAGGGTGTCACATTTTATCATCAGATTCCTGAGCTCGCATTAATTTCGTGACGCATTTTAAACTAGACCCTCACACTCGCATTAAATTCGTGACGTATTAATTTCATGATTTACAGTACCAGAAAAGGGCTTCACAAATTGTACCAATATGGGAAATCGAACCTGGGTCTTCGGTGTGTGACAAGCAAACACTTTAACCACTAGGATACCCCTCTGCCCTAGTACACTAGTCCTTAAAATTATAACAAATAGCAAAGCCCCAAAATTGGCAAAATGCTACACAAAGGTCCTTAAGATACCTTAACATACAATTTTCAGCATGTGGCTTTGAATTCTAGACAGGACTCAACCCAAAAGAGAAGTAGAATCCGTACTTTATTGAGGAAGTGTAATCCCACATATAACATATGGTACAACTGGGCAGCTCGGCAAGAACAATAGTATTTATGCCAATTTGTATTACTGCACCATTAAATCAGGCCACAGGATAATGTTCAGCCTTCAAAGCTGTCACATTCACTTCCTTTCATGATATAGTCATGGATTTACTGGTATAGCTATTTTTATGTCCAACTCATGACTTACAAAAATATACACAAGTCATGAGATAACTGAGACTGTTGGTTAAAACTCTATATACAGCATAGCAGCATGGAGCCAAGAGAACCAATCACTGACGCTCGGATCTATAATTCATATCTCCACAACATCCACAAATATCTTTAGTTGCCTCTGTCTCAATAGAGACAGCCAGACAGAATACAGAATTCCTAACAATGCTACACTTTATACATGAAGGATAGACTTTCTTTCATTTCTTCATGCTTGTTTGTTGTTTCTAACGTCACCCTCTGCAATAGTCCAGCTACATAATGGAGGTCTGTAAATAATGCTGACATGAAATACACCTTGTCACTGACCTGCTTAAGCTTGTTTGGTTGTTATTTCTAACACCACCATCACCAGTATTCAAGACACCGGTATAAAGTGGTGGTCTGTAAATAATTAACTCTGGACAAGACAATCCAGTGATTGACATCAAGAGCATGGTACCCAGTGATGACATGAAATACACTGAACCTGACCATCCAATCAATATACAGTGAAACCTGTCTAAACCAATAAAATGCCAGTTTAGACAGGGTGCTGGATAAGACAGTGACGATCATTTTCAAACATGGCTGCCACTTACACTCGTCAATCTCTTTACCTCTATAATGCTGAGTGTGCCGAAAAGAACGTATTGGATTAAGGGACCTTGATTGGACTGCTCATACCCATGCCGGCTTAGAGCGTTTGATTCACCGCACAATCCCTACTTCCTGATTATCTAACATGCCAAGAGGATAAATTAGTATATTAGTTTATGGGTCCTAAACATGCCAGTTTAGACAGTGTTAATTACAGTTAAAATTGCTTGTTGGGACCGGAAAGTCGTGCCGGAATAATGAATAGACAGGTGCCGGATTAGACAATGTTTCAATGATCATCGCATCATTGTAAAATGGCGGGACCAAAATTTTATGCTGGTTTTGACAGTGTTGCCGGATTAGACAGGTGCCGGTATTGGCAGGTTTCACTGTAGTCAAATCTGTCATGCACAGGTGACCGTTGACCTGTGTGCTTTCATTTTTTCTGAATGACAGTTTGATTCAGCCTTACAAAATTTCACATTCTGAGGATCAAGATGCCATCATTTTTAAAAAATGTACAATTACTTGTCTACATAGGATTACCACGAGGGATATCTATGACTTAGTCTTAAATTTAATTTCCATTTCTGTATGTCTCAGTGGTACCCACAGATAAAAGGCAACCAGAGGAAACGTTTAGGACATAAATATACAATTTAGCAGATGGTCAAAGGTTTCTGCCATGTGTTTACACAAAGTTTACAAAAATCCCTTTTGACTATCCAAAAAAGTAAACACTATCTTGATTAATCTATATTCTGAAACATATTTTCAGGTTTTTGGTGAAATAACAAGAAAGTGTGAATGAGTAAATTTGAATTAAAGTCACTTTGTCAGCAGCTGGAATATAGCTGACTGTGGCATTATACAACAACCTATAAGTAATCATGTGATTATCCACAAGTTAGCTTGACCTGGACCCAATTATTTCCAAGTTGTTGTGACACTACGTAAACCTGCTGATCTTCTGTACTATACTACATCATGTTGACAAATAGATTGGTACAAGGTAACACTACACCAAAATCAAAAGTTATATACCCAAACAGTAACTTCATCTCACAACTGGTATCATCTACAGTCATAAATTAACTACCAGAGGACAGGCAGCTCTGTCTCACTTATACACTGACCCTGTCTGATATATCAATCATCCTATCCCGTGCACATGCTGCCAAAGTTGTGACAACTACTATGCTCTCAGAGCTGTGAGTGAGTGAGTATGGTTTTTACGCTGCTTTTAGCAATATTCCAGCAATATCACTGCTTCACATTGTACCAATGTGGGGAATCAAACCTGTCTCTTCAGTGTGACAAGCCAATGCTTTAACCCTAATAGACTGCTGACTGACTGAGTTTGGTTTTACGCCGCTTTTAACAATATTCCAGCAGCATCGCGGCGGGGACACCAGAAATGGGCTTCATACATTGTGCCCATGTGGGGATTCGAACCCGGGTCTTCGGCATGACGAGCCAACGCTTTAACCACTAGGCTACCCCACCGCCCCAACCCTAATAGAGCTGTGAGTGAGTGAGTGAGTGAGAGAGAGAGAGAGAGAAAGAGAGTGAGTGAGTGAGTGAGTGAGTGAGTGAGTGAGTGAGTGAGTGAGTGAGTGAGTGAGTGAGTGAGAGAGAGAGTGAGTGAGTGAACGAGCCAGTGAGCAGATGGGTGGATGGTGACAGAGCGGGTCAGTTTGAATTTGAGTCAGTAGTGGGTTGGATGGTGGTAAGTGAGAGAGTGAGTGAGTGACACCAGCTGTAGCTAGAATGTTGTTTACCATGGTGACTACTCAGTGATCATCAATTAACAAAACCTGCATAGCTGCACAACTTTCAACTGTACACCTATATTTATTTCAGATTTTTCACAGCTGTGGGATTTTCTACTTGTTGAAGCATTTGCTCGTCACACTGAAGACCCAGGATCAATTCTCCACATGGATACAGTGTGTGAAGCCCACTTCTGGTGACCCCCACCATGATATGGCTTGTATGTTGCTATTCACTCTCTACAGATCTTTATGTCCTGATCAAGTGCAGGCATTACACATGCAAGAGTTCTACTGTAGGGAATAATTCATAATAAAAGTGCAATATCTCAGTTATTGTTAATTAAACAAGCCAATATTTTTTTATTTTTGTAGTGGACATGCATTTTGTTTGTTTTTCACTTAGGGCAACAAACGAACAAATTATACAAATATAAAACATATGAAAGTAATTTTAAGGAAATGACATTTACAAAATCTACCCAAGAGATTCGAGCCAAGCGAGTTAAAATATTGAATCTGATTACCCAAAGAAAAAACAACAACCCAGTTTGAATGATAACTAGTAAGTAAATACTCAATGGCTCAAGAACGTATCGGGAGCCTTTCAAATAGGAATTCAGGAGTTAGCAACATCAGCTAAATGGCATCCCCAGAAAACAGTACAATGTTATCACCGTATCAATCCCTTGATGCCGGGGGAATCTTGTTTTGACAAAGACTATCTTGTTTTGGCAGAGACGCGGCAAGAATGCCAATAATACAGTGTGGCCTAATAAGCAAGTCGAAAGAAGAAGAGATTCCATGTGTTGAATACTGTCTTACATTCTCTTCCTCAGTCACAACACTCGTCAGTGATGTGATCACCATAAACACCTAGGAAATGAACTTATAATTACAAACATATTACTGTCCAATTCACAAGATATTTATCTGTATTGCAAATAATATGATTGAATTATGGAGTTTTCCTGGAGTCCAAAAATAGTGGAATCTTGTTGCAAGTAACACGAACAAATTAGAGCTATAAGGGAAAAAACATCTCATCTTCTTTTGAGTTACACCATTGCTTTTATAAATATGACAGTGATATGGTCTGTACCTGGAAACACCACTGTCATATAGCTGGAATAATGCTGATTGCGGCGTTAAACAACAAACCAACCAAGCAGCCAACCAACAACGTCGGAACACAGGCCTAAATTTGTTGTGGTTCACTATAAACAATATAACTGAAAAGAAATATAAAGTTCCTTGCCATCCTTTTTGTCGGATGGGCTGAAACAGGTGAAACAGGTATTACATTGTTTAAATTAGAGGGGTGAGCATTGGTGGGTGAACGCAGCTGTGGCAGCGAGGGCCGGGGCAGGTTGTGGCAGCGAGGGGGAGGGTAGGTTGTGGCAGTGAGGGGCAGGGTATGCTGTGGCAGCGAGGGGCAGGGTAGGTTGTGGCAGTGAGGGGCGGGGCAGGTTGTGGCAGTGAGGGGCAGGGTAAGTTGAGGTGGTGGTGGTGTGTTGAAAGTGTCCTATATCCCACTAAGCAAAATGTTAATCATTAGACAATTAACTGTGACATGATAGAATGTTACGTTAGTTGTGAATCCTGTCTGAACAGATTGTGCTTCTGGCTTTATACGGTGCAACAAGATAGGTGACTTAAACACAAAAAATACAAGAGTATTTATTTCAGCACATCTCTAAAAGTGAAGGTAATTGATTTCTTGTATTTTTTCTTTCTTTGAAAAGAGGAAATTTGAAGCATGTCAGCAAAAACCGGTTTTCAAAGCCGCTAATAACTGGTTTGCTGACAGTTAAGCACAAGAAAAAATGAAAAAAATTACTGATGATACAAGGTAAGAATTTTTTTTATTATGCATCTTGAAAAAAAAGAAAAAGAAAAAAATGACAGGGGCTCCTGCCTTGGTTAACTTAGAATCTGGAACCGCAAGCCAATTTGTTATTAGCCTCAACAGCATCCACGTGAAGTGATTGAATTAAAATTTAACATCACATCGGCAATATTGCAACCATGTAGTGATGCAAAGTTGAAAAATATTAAATGTATTTCTACAAAGGAAAGTAAAATACAATGTTCAATATCACAGTTTTGGCATGAAACAAACCAATTTATATAAAAAATATTACTTTCTCAGACTGTTATTTTGTATGAATTAAAACTAGGCTACAGACAACTAGTGTAGCCATGTGATATGAGGTATCTAGCTCCTGGGTCCAGGTCCAGGTCCAATGGTTCGGAGTAGTCTTTCAAAGTTTTAGCTACCATAAAATGAAAAAATACAACACTCCAGGTGAGTTTATAAAAAGTAAATATAAACCCGGATCTGAGCTAAATTCTAAAACATACAAGGTTCCTGGTGATATAACAGCAAAATAAAATTACCATTCCTATGCCAGAAATGGCGGATCATAAGCTGATTCCAAATTATTTTGACATTTCTGTTCGGCAAATGTAAATATTTTCCCAACACAACCTACACAGCAGCAGGGAAAACATCAACATCCTGAATAGTCGATGTTCTTGCTTTCATAAACTGTACAATCAATGTCCATGTGGCCATAGAAAAGATTCTCCCTCTCAACAATATCCTGATGTTACACCGAACTAATTCATGTGATGACTGACTGACTGACTGACTGAGTTTGGTTTTACGCCGCCGCTTTTAGCAATATTCCAGCAACATCACGGCGGGGGACACCAGAAATCGGCTTCACACATTGTACCCATGTGGGGATTCGAACCCGGGTCTATGGTGTGACGAGCCAACGCTTTAACCACTAGGCTACCCCACCGCCCCTCATGTGATGACATGTCAATATGAGATAAGAATAAACTTCCCACAATGATGTAGGACATGACACACAACATAAAGATAGACACAATCAGCATCACCACACAGCCCTTGAAAACCCCGCTCCATCATCCTTCTTGTTATTTAATATGCATGTGTACAATAACTGTGATAACATCAACTAAATCTAAAAATACAGCCACAAGATTCTCACTCTGTGGAGGTCAGACGCTTCATGTATTATGGGCCAAATGCTGTACTTGTTCTGACAAGGGTTACGCTTATTCTTTGAACAAGTTTCCAAACTAGGAATAGTAATGGAGGCCCAATGGTACATAGACCCATGCAGATCTGAATATTTGTTTGTTTCTCACTTGTTTGTTGTTTAACATCTGTAAATTCTTGTCTGTAAATAATCAAGTCTGAACCAGACAATCCAGTGATCAACAGAATCAATCTACGCAACTGGGATACGATGACATGTGTCATCCGATCCCGTAAGACCATCATGACAAGCATGGGTTGCTGAAAACCAATTCTAACCCAGATCTTCAACGGTATCAATAAAAACAAGGAGTGAGTGAGTGAGTTTGGTTTTACGCCGCTTTTAGCAATATTCCAGCAATATCATGGCGGGGGACACCAGAAATGGGCTTAACACATTGTACCCATGTGGGGAATCGAACCCGGGTGTTCGGCGTGACGAGCGAACGCCTTAACCACTAGGCTACCCCACTGCCCCCATAAAAACAAGGAAACTGAGTGAGTTGGGATAAAAGCTGTTTAAAACAGCATTCCAGTATAACAACATGCTTGTCAGCTTGGTGTGGTTGGAAAACCGGAAGTAATGCAGGAATCAGACATTTACCACTTTGATGAAATCCACCATGACAGGTATGATACTGACAAACCGAATAACAAAACCAGGATAAATCTGGGATTTGAACCCATCACCAATCATTTCAGGAACGCCTATTGGACACAAATTCACAGTAACTCGGGCACCTCCAACAAGAAAGAAACCACCTAATTTCACCTGTCATACATCATATTACACTACTTAGGAAATCAGTGAATCCACACAAACCTCCTTAACATGGTGTAATGATCCATCTACACATTAGTTACTGCCGACCAGGTTGTTTAAACCGCAAGTACATTCCCCCAGCAGCCACTGCATCTGGCAACCCTTCCAACATCACATCCCTGCCCGTTTAAATCAACATATAATTTGGAGCTTGCTGCACACAATAAAATATCCATCAGTCTTAAAATAGCTGTAAGAGACATTGTAACAGAGGGCAGACAATCTCAGTTCCTGTTTTAATCGCATCTGGCAAATAGCTACTTTTACGTTTTTTTCTTGGCTAATTTGCAGTAAAAGACGTACTTCGAAGTCATTAGACAGCAATGGCACTACTCTCCTAGCTTAATTTAGCTTAAAATAGTATGGTTCAGGAGTTTAACAACCTGTTCTGATGTACCATAGTCCTATATTCATGTAATAAACACCCCAAGAAAATTAGAAAGTTGAAACTAGAACTTTTTTATAATAGTTACATGGCAATGATATGATCCTTCAAAGTTTTTGATACGAATGGTTGTAATATCCACAAGAAAATACCAACTTTTGCATAAAAATTGTTCCGTGAAGCGATGAAACCTATCTGTAAATATATCAATAAACGTGCGTTTTTGGAAAGGACTATCAATAAGACAAACATGGTATTTCAAGTTACATTGTGGCCATGAGTGCTTCCACTCAGAGGCTTCATAGAATGCTGTTTGTTGTTTAACAGTAATATTCCGACAAATATTCATGGCATGTAAATAATCAAGTCAGTATGAGACAATCTAGAAACTGCAACACTCGGCAACAACCTATGTTATTTAACAACAATATTCCTGTCAAATACTATACAATGATATAGCTGGAATCCTGCTTATTGTGGCATAAACTTCCTGATTCTTTTCCGACTTTGTTGTATAAGCTGTTCTAGGTTAAGGTTATCATCCATTGTGCATAGGTGCATGTATATGGCCATATCCAGTCGGTATATGCATATATGCATTCTTTGAGCAATGTACATTAAGAAAAAGGATCCATATCCAGTCGACATCAGGTTAGAATTGGTCTTCAGCAACCCATACTTGTAGTAACGGGATCAAGTGGTCAGGCTTGCTGACTTGGTTGGCATATATGTCATCGTATCCCAATTGCGTAGATTGATGCTCATGACATTGATCACTGGATTGTCTAGTCCAGACTCAATTATTTACAGATTGCTGCCATATAGCTGTAATATTGCTGAGTGTCAAGATCAACAAGTGACTGTTTTTATTTAGCACCCTGTACCAACACTGAAGATTTGATTAGAAGATTCCTTCTTCCTCT
This sequence comes from Haliotis rubra, assembly GCF_003918875.1. Classification (NCBI taxonomy): domain Eukaryota; kingdom Metazoa; phylum Mollusca; class Gastropoda; order Lepetellida; family Haliotidae; genus Haliotis; species Haliotis rubra. The sequence continues at coordinate 1,482,610 of NW_025765603.1, read as the reverse complement.
ATTCATCCTTTGCGAATGGTAAGAATGATGGAGACACATTCCTTTCGTCATGGAATCCATATGAGCATGATGAGGATCTCTAATTTCACGACCAAATAGTAGGGTCGTTGTCCTGGGCCTGGATTTTCAAAGCTCGCTTAGCGCTGAGATAGTCGTAAGTGCCAAATTAACATTAACTTACGACTATCTTAGCACTAAGAGAGCTTCGAAAATCTAGGCCCTGGTCCTAGGTTTACAGTCAATCTGAGTGGGTCCTCAGACATAGGGGTTAAATACCATGAACCATGTTAAGTACCATGTTTTAATTGAACTTACAGGGATTAAAGACAAATAACATTTTACTAATTTTATCCTATTTTGACTGGACAATCCTTTAAAAAATTTGTAAAACATCTTCAGAACATTTTAGATGACATTCCATGAATGAATTATAATAATGGCAATGATCATCAAGCAGACCTTGACGACAAACTGAAGACTCAGGTCGTTTTCTCTTTCACAGAATGCAATTATTGAACACAGTATCTACAAGAAAGGCTACAAAAAACACTGGAATCTTGATCTGGAAACATCTTCATGGCAGAATTGCTCTCAGTCAAGGAAAGGTTTCACATGAGATTCTCCGGGTGGTATCACCCAACCTTCTGCTGAAGCGAGATGAAGGATAACTAGACCGTCATGTGCTAACCAGGATCCTGTAAGCTCCTAATGCTTATATAAGTCCTCAAATAAGGTATCCCTGCCAAACTGCGCTGTATGAGCTCTCCAGCTCTTCTCAGGTCAGAGATAATTGAAGTTCAAAGCATAACAGCAACCATTTGAAGATGGAAAGATCTTAAAGATTTCATACATCATGGCATTCAAGATGGTGGTGAAGCTGAAAACTTTGTAACACTTTGTTAATAATTGTACATAGCACAGCATTAGAACTTGACTTGATAGCTTCATTTGCAAGAAGGCTGATAGGAGTGCTGAGTTACATCTACCAGTGTTCTGATTACCATCAACTTGTCCTATGCTACTAGAAACATTTGTTAGGTGACTTTCATTGTTATCTGTTGTTGTCCTTATCAGAGAAACCCCAGCTATGTTGCAGGGATGGCAACAGCAAAATCTATTTTCATCGAAAAACGTAATATTTTGTCATCGAATGTGTGATTTAGAGGAACGATTTTGAAATAAAATCAGCAGAAATCCGCTGATGGGCAGAATATTGCCATCCCTGATGTTAGGGGTGGAAATAACCCATTGCCCGATGCCCCAGTCCAGTGCTTTTTTCTGTTGGGCTAGCAAATTTGTATGTCACGCTGTACCGGTGTCCAGTTGACTTTCCAATGTTAATTATGTTGTTTATTTAAAAAATCAACAAGAAAAACGGCCAGTATAGTGGAAAAATTATCAGGGCAAGTGATTTTACATGTGCCATGTGGAAAAATTACCAGGGCAAGTGATTTTACATGTGCCACTGTACCGGAGTACATTAGCAATTTTAAAGTTAATTCCACCTCTGGATGTTGGTGCATTATCACGTCAGAGCTATCTTTGGTTGGTTGGTTTGTTGTTTAACGCCACACTCAGCAATATTCCAGCTATATGGCGGCGGCCTGTAAATAATCGTGTCTGGACCAGACAATCCAGTGCTCAACAGCACGAGCATCGTTCTACGCAATTGGGATACGATGACATGTGTCAAGCAAGTCAGCAAGCCTGACCACCCGATCCTATTAGCTATCTAAATTAGGAGTTGTAATGACAGCAGTGAAGTTCTTATGCGTAAAATCATAATTTCATTTAAGAGCTAAGAAATGTTTTATTGTCCATTTGTATCAGCTTGTTTGTTGTTGAATGCCACACTCAGTCATACTCCAGCCACATGATGAAGACCCGGGTTCGATTCCCCACATGGGTACAATATGTGAAGCCCATTTCTGATGTCCCCTGTCGTGACATTGCTGGAATATTGCTAAAAGCGGCGTAAAACACAACTCACTCTTCAGCGTTAGGGCTGAATGCTTTACCCACTATGCCACCACCCCATACAGCAGGGAGACATCAATACATATCGAATGCTTCAGCTTCACCAACATCAACTCTGTCAGCTCTGTCGAACATGATCACGGACATCCATAACACAGCTCCCCATCTTAACCATGTTAACATTTTCCTAATGTAAACCTCTTCCCTTGTACCTACTGACCCTATCCTGAAATAAAACCTAATCAGTGTCAAATATTTATTTTATTGGACCTTATTCTGTTACCATGGTTTCACCAGAACATTTCATTAGCAGAACAATTTTTTCCCAGTCCCACTCTGTGATCCAGGAAGTAAAATATTCTTGATCCTCATACAGTACAACTCAGTGTGAACAAGCATGGCTACTGCACCACCTCAACAAGAATGTACTGTTTATAGGGAAACTTTGTCTGATTTACTTCCAGCTGTATTTATGCATGTGAAATATAATTGATATTTACCCGCTCTAGTCGAGCCTCCAGGGCCTCGATGTCCGATTCGGCTTCCTCCAGAGATGCCCTGCAAATAAATACCAACAAACATGAATGGGAGGTGGACAGTAATCCATTATCCAGTCCATATTCAGGAAATAAAACTTTTCTGTTTAAAATCTGAGGTAGTTTATCGTTGATTGAACACTGCTAAATGTCATCTAAAGCCTGAGGATTCAAATTTACACTGAGCCAGATTTTGATCAGTGATGAACTACCTCAAACTTTTTAAGCACAAGAGGATCCATTCTACTACGACAAAAGCGTGCTTTTCGAAAAGGGCTCTCATGGTGGGTTGACCTTGATGAATGTCTACCACAAGTCCATACTATAAATGAATGATACCTGTTGAAGAGACAGTGGAAGGTTGATAGCTCCAGTTGAAATATCACTAAATAGATACGTTCAGGTTTATTACAAAGATCCAGGTTAGAATTGGTCTTCAGTAACCCATGCTTGTCATAAGAGGTGACTGACAGGATCAGGTGGTCAGGCTTTCTGACTTGGTTGAGGCATGTCATCATATCTCAGTTGTGTAGAATGATGCTCATGATGTTGATCACTGGATTGTACGGTCCACATTCGATTATTACTCACAGCTGTGACCATAAACTAGAATATTCCTGAGTGTGTTGTTAAACAAAACTCACTCACTCAGACTCACTTACTACAAAACAGTCCTTGTCACCAACCACAGCTCTGCTTCACCATCACTTATCATAGACCTACAAAGTCTTTACTGTTTTTGATCATTAATCTAATTTCACAAACATGATAGACATGGTGAATGCAGTCAAAACATTCCCATAGAACCACAAATAACACATCTCATTCGGGCAATACACATTATCAAACTAACATGTCCTGCAAAAATATAAAGGTCACTCCCAATATGAACTAATTGTTTTACATCGGCAAGGCAGACATTTTGTCTCACCAGGGAAGCAGTGGAAAATTTACCTCTTGTCCCTGAAGTAAGTTCCTTCTAGCAAACTTTTCCTCATGCTCAGGTAACACCTGGTCTGTGGAGTAATCAACAGGTAACAATTCTTGTCATGTAAACCTGGCTTTCACATAATGTATCCTGACTTATTACTCGCCCGTGGAAGATACTGCAGTGTAATATTTTTACAGAAATATTACACTAGTGTAATACCGCCAGACGTATGACGTCATAATGGTTTCAGTCATGACATCACAATGTTATACCTCTATCACAATGGTATTGGACCTTGCTTGACTCGAAGAAAGCTGAGAGCCATCGCACTACGTAGGCTCTTTCTATCAATTTATGTTGCAGAGTAATAAACAGAATACAAAATACGCTTCCGTGAAATACCATTTTTATTAAACTTGTGAAAAATTTAGCATCAAACTCACTTTCGCCAGTTTTATACCAAATCATTAACTTGTTTAATACAAATGGTATTACACGGAAGGTCGTTTAGAATCTGCTATATACGCTACAGAATAGAACTGAATGTTTTGGACTTCATACTGACATCACTTACCTCTGTCACTGACCATTAGTTAGCTTTTGACACTTATGACATGGATTCTTCTGTTTACCCAATGTTTTCGATGGTAAAGAGAACCTGATCCTTGCATCTTTTAAAATCAAATATTATCAACACCTGGGTGACACATTATTTACTTCAGAACATGGCCGGCATAACTCCGTCATGCCATGATGATTTGGCTGGAATATTGTTAAGTGCGACATTAATACTCACTCACTCATTCACTCTATTTAGTTCAACCTCCTCATGCCTCTTTTGTTACTTAGTATAACAGCGATATTCTAGCTACATGACAGCAGTCCGCTGAATTAATTAAATCTGAACCAGACGATCCAATGATTGACAGCATGAACATCGATCTATCGGGATATGATGGCATAAGTCAGAAAGCTTGACCACCCAAACTCATTAATCACTTCTTACAAACATGGGTTGCTGAAGATCGATTCTCACCCGGATCATCATGGGTCCCCTCCTCATGTATCTTGGTTGAAAAGAAAAAGAGAACCTCATAAATTTCCTTTTCATATAAAAAAATATCAAAATGAGTTGATAGAATAACAGTACCATTTATAATTTTAAAGACAAGTACAGATACAAATTTAGCTATGCCATTAGCAATGATCTTTGAACCCCATAGATGTCTACGACATCATCACTGGTAACGTATCCGAATAGTTCTTCTTACGAAGCCACTGTCAAACCAAATGTCTCAATTCCGATGGCATTATTACAATCAGTGAGTATGGTTTCATGCCACTTTAAACTGTTTTTCAGGTATGTCACTAATATCGTGACATGAGGAAAACCCACCATATACAGTCATAATGTGGTAATAAAACTTCAGTGAAATCCTCAAGCTTGATTAACGTGCTGACAAATCTCAAACCATAGTCAGGTCAAACAGACATTCGAACCCAGGATCATGATATTAGGCATGTCTGTGTAACTGGTCGGGATGAAACTCGAAACAATTAACTGCGGAAAATAATTAACTGGCCCGTATGACAGATGAAAGGGTCAGGAAGTATATGACAGATGAAAGGGTCAGGAAGTATATGACAGATGAAAGGGTCAGGAAGTAATTACAAGAAACGACACATTTTGTAGTTGTTTATGTGCCAATGGTGTGAAAAATAAGTGCCCCAACAACTAAATTCTGTCGGGGTACAAATGACGTACCTACATTCATGACTAATGACCAGACATTGTTCTCATTGTTCTCTGCAATAAACTTTGACCTTTCAACATGAGTATGAATTTAGCAGTAAGGGAAAGAGAGACAGGCATGGATCAGTTTTGTTTGTTTGTTTGCTGTTTAAACGCCGCATTCAGCAATATTCGGGCTATATGGCGGCGGTCTGTAAATAATCGAGTCTGGACCAGACAATCCAGTGATCAACATCATGAGCATCAATCTATACACTTGGGACACAATGACATGTGTCAACCAAGTCAGTGAGCCTGACCACCCCATCCTGTTAGTTGCCTCTTACGACAAGCATGGGTTACTGAAGATCAGTTCTATCCCGGATCTTCATACATCAATGGATCAGTAACATCATATCATTTGACACAGGCTGAAAGAAAACAACAGCCATGACCCATGCTTTGGAAGGACTTGGTTAGACTGACTGACTGACTGAGTTTAGTTTTACGCCGCTTTTAGCAATATTCCAGCAACATCATGGCGGGGGACACCAGAAATGGGCTTCACACGGCTTGGTTAGATCAAAATGAACTCATTTTTCCTGAATACTGGCCTTACCGGATCTGTCAGTTTAATCTGAAGAATATTTTCAGGAAAGAGGATGAGTAATCATGTACAGTAACAATGCTATCATATACAGGATTATTTTCCATCAGAGAAGACAGTTTCCTTCTGGTTGTATGGAAGGGAGATTACTGATAAAATGTATCTCACTTCTCAGTTTTAATCGTGTAAAAAACAATGCTTGTGATGGTGTTCTTATCCGTCAAAGAAAGAGTGGTGTGGTATTTTTTGCTTTGTTGCATCCATTCTGTGCCAAATAATTACACTGACTGACTGACTGAGTTTGGTTTTACGCCGCTTTTAGCAATATTCCAGCAATATCACGGCGGGGGACACCAGAAATGGGCTTCACTTATTGTACCCATGTCGGGATTCGAACCCGGGTCTTCGACATGACGAGCCAACACTGTAACCACTAGACTACCCCACCGCCCCCCCCCAAATAATTACAAGACATGTCAGCATCTGATGTGAGTGAGTGAGTTGGGTTTTACGCCACTCTTGACTCTTAGCAATATTCCAGCAATATCACGGTTGGGAACACCAGAAATCGGCTTCACACATTGTACCCATGTGGGAATCGAACATGGGCCTTTAGCGTGACGAGAGAACACTTTAGTGAGTGAGTTTAGTTTTACGCTGCTTTTAGCAATATTCCAGCAATATCACTTCAGGACACCAGAAATGTACTTCACACATTGTACCCATGTGCGGAGCTGAACCCGGATCTTCGATGTGACAAGCGAACACTTTAACTACTTGGGGACCGCTGAATGTATGTTGGCCCAAACAATGAACTGTGCTTTAATCAACTTTGAGCAGTGTTTCAGTCACATAATGTTCATTCTGGAACACAACTCTGTGGCAATGCCACGTCTATTTCATTAACGATGTAAAATGTGTTATGTGCAACTGTCACGCTCCTTGACCGATCAGAAAGATTCACATATCATTACAAGAGAATAGTTTACAGCATTAACATGTGCCAAAGTGCACCACTTGCCAACAGTTATATATTGGGTACACAGTGAACATGACATGTTGCAAAGCAAACTCACTCTCATTAGCGACACCTTCACTGACTGGCAAGGTTAGACCTCACCGAACAATCAAACTTGATAAAGGTTGGTTGTAGTTTCCACATGACTAAACTAACCTGGGAAAAAATCTCTCAAGACATAAAACAAATTTGACAGCATTGGGTCGGAAAGAGTTTTTCGACAAAGATATTAATGTTTCTAACCAAATCATGGCTAAAGACAGAGATAGAGTATTTCAAGCAAAATTTATCAAGTGTCAGATTCAGGATGTCATGGAGACCGAGTCGAACTGGCACCAGGCATACATAATGTCATCACCATCATTTCGAAATTACCATTTATACCCAAAAATAAATTCCCTTTACCTTCATTTCTCAAAGGTTCAGCCAATTAAAAGAAATCTTTTTAAGTCAGGATGGGGACCCAAAGTACACACCTGTTTGACAACTAGACTGACAACTAAGTACCTCAGATTAAGCCTGTGGGGATTGTGGGTTAGAACAGGTGCAAAGTAACCCTTACAGGTTCTGAAAGGTGACGTAATCTGTGGGCCATTTAGGGTCGGCAGTACCACCTTAAAGAATGAGATATCATTATTTATTTCATGTAAGTTAACCTAATAGTGACTGATGATGGTCTGACTTTGAAACCTGGTTGATTATGTGGTTGTACATTAAGATTGTCCTGTTAAGATTGTTTGTTATAATATCAATCACTGGATCGTCCGGACAAGGACTGTTTATTTGAAGTCTGCAATCATCAGTGTGAAAATTGCACATTGTTAACAACAAACTAACAAACATAATAGTTAATGTCCAAGGAAGAATGTCCAAAAGATGGAGATAATTGACACAAAACTCAAAAACCAAAACAGATACCAGTGAGTGAGTGAGTTTAGTTTTATGCTGCTTTTAGCAATATTCCAGCAATATCACGGCTGTGGACACTAGAAATGGGCTTTACACATTGTGCCCATGTGGGGAAATGAAGCCTTCCATGTGATGAGAGAACGCTTTAACCACTAGGCTACCCCACCGCCCCAACAGATACCAAGCCAATTCAGCAGATCCTGGCACAACTGAGAGACACAACTTTGTACAAGGCCTTAAGACTAAATGGGGTTATATCATGTTCAATACATATTCACCAAGGTTGTCTAGAAATTCTTAGGGGCGGTGGGGTAGCCTAGTGGTTAAAGCATTCGCTTGTCATGATGAAGACCCGGGTTCGATTCTCCACATGGGTACAATGTGTGAAGCCCATTTCTGGTGTCCCCCGCTGTGATATTGCTGGAATATTGCTAAAAGCGTCATAAAGCTAAACTCACTTACTCAGAAATTCTTAATCAAATGACCTTAGCAGTACGAATTTAGCAGTATGAACATATCCTTCAAATACTATTTAGACAAATGGATGTTTTGCTTTGTAGGGATGTCCAACAAAATGGTCCACTTGCCATTAACAAAAACAAAATTCAGTATGTGATCCTAGTGGAAGCAATATAACACAACATTTGAATTGTAAAAACCAAAGTGATTTTCGGACTATTACAACATTGAGCAAACCCCACATATAAATGTCAGTGTGCCAAGCTCAATCATGACTATGTTTCCGATAGGCTAGCAGCATGGTGTGAAATGTCACCTAACGCCATCAGCATTGCCATCCCACTAATGACCTGACTATAGGATTGTTGATTATCTCCATCAATCTCCAACCAGCCTCTACAAGGCTGGGATATCAACAATAACATACATACTCAATAAAATACAGCTGTATAGAAGGTTAGGCCAAATTGTTTTCAGTTGGTTTATGAAAAAACAACAACAAAAAAACACTTAAATTCAAGAAGAAAAATGACATTGGACAAATAAAATGGAGGCTGATTCTTTTTTTACAATTCAGTGAAGGGGAAAAAACCCATGAGATTTCATCACTACAGTGTTAGAAAATCAACTTTTTAAAGACTAATCGACATGGCTGTTGTACGTCTATTTCACTCGTCAACATTCATAGCTAGTCCTGCTTGAACAAGACAATATTATGCTTACATTTTCTGTCAGTTTTATTCAGTTTCAATTTTTACAAAAGGAAGGACCAATAACTTTTTCTCACTGACTCCAGGGGCGGTGGGGTAGCCTTGTGGTTAAAGTGTTCGCTTGTCACACTGAAGACCCAGGTTCAATTCCCCACATGGGTACAATGTGTGAAGCCCATTTCTGATATCCCACCACTTTTAGCAATATTCCAGCAATATCACAACTAGGGATACCAGAAATGGGCTTCACACATTGTACCCACTTGGAGAATTGAACCCATGTCTTCAGCATGACCAACGAACACTTTAACCACTAGGCTGCCCAACTGCCTCCTCTATGACATCATAAGAAAGGTATGATAGTCTATGGGCTATATAATACTTTATCACCTACAATGACAAATGTAGATCAATTTGAATTGTTGCCCTATCTATGCCTAATTTATCCATTTACAAAACATACCTTGACACTGTCATGTTCTCCCACATCTGTATTAGATAAATAACCCCCAATGGAGTCTCATTCAAACAAGGAAACCTTGCTGACAGATAAACAGCTCAAACGGTATCAAAACATGATTTTATTGTGAACACAATCACCAAGCCACCTATCATGTTACACGTCCCAGAGAAGACCTATGACCATTTACTAACTTTGGAACCATTATCATCTGCAGAGTATCAATGTCATATTACATGTGGCAGTCCAGTTTTCATAGTGTGATATTCATTCACTGCCCTGTCCTTCGAAATGATATCAGATACCATGTTTACAGACAAACATGAACTAAAACCTCAACAAGTTATAGGGGTCATGGGGTAGGCTAGTGGTTAAAGTGTTCACTTGTCCAGCCGAAAACATGGATTCGATTTCCAACATGAGCAATGTGTGAAGCCCATTTTTTGTGGTGTCTCCCGCCATATATTGCTGGAACATTGCGGCGTAAAACCTCACTCACCCACTCACCAAGTAATAAAAGAAGTTTTAGGGCAGTTTCAAGAAAGTTGTCATAGACCAACTGAAAACCAAGATAAGAGCAATTCTGGAGAATAGGGACCAGTGAAAATGCAACAATCATCTTGACAACCAAGAAAGTGTCCATCAGCATTTCACTGGTCCTAATCTATTTTTACTAGCCCCAGGCTATTGGGATAGCATTGATGCATTAGAACACTCCTACCAACCAATTGATTCTGTCATTATGAGAAGAAAAATGTGACAGCTGAAGATACCACTGACCAGGAAAGTCTTCACTGCCCAAAGATAATGACATCATACACAGTAAAACTGTCATAATTATGTTATTGGCTTTTAAATAGATTATTGTATACAGGAAAAGATGTCTCTCTCAATAAATGTCAATAATACTAGAAGCTTTCACATGCACTTACTGGGTATTGATCCAGCAGGACTCTATTAAAGGACTTGCGTCAGAAACAAGATACAAGCAAGATCTGCACGGACACACTTTAAGATGGGTATTTCATACAAGAATAAGAAACTGTCCTAAAATTAGGCTTCCAAAATGTGTTTGGTCCTCATGCACTGACGGTCATGGCAGTCTGTGACTGATAAAGCCAAGTGAGTGAGTGAGTTTAATTTTACGCCACACTCAGCAATATTCCAGCTATATGGCGGGGATCTGTAAATAACCGAGTCTGGACCAGTCAATCCAGTGGTCAACAGCATAAGCATTGATCTACACAACTGGGATACAATGACATGTGTCAAGTTAACTGTCAACCAAGTCAGCGAGTCTGACCACCCAATCCTGTTAATCCCCTCTTATGACAAGAATGGGTTACTGAAGATCAATTCTAACCCAGATCTTCACAGGTACTATCAGCCAAGGGTGCCTGCAGTGCTGATGACAGCTGTAATCAGCTGTTGTTACAACAAGTATGTACCTGGGACCCATGCAGACCTAGAATCCCTACAAGTACCCCTTCATCAGACAAACAATTTGATGATGATTGATGACTGAAATACATTCTGCAACATCTTTCAAAATATTAATCATATTAGCTAAGAGATACACCATAAGTACTCAATGACAATTTGAGAGAATGTAAATGAATGTGAAATTTGTAGAGGTCCATTTACCTAATTCAAACAAACAACTGCACACATGAATCACTCTGTATAAGTTAAAAAAGATATAATTTATGTGTGTTTGATTACAACAAATTTAACAACAACTGTCAGACCTTTCCATTCAGTTAAAAAATGCTTGGGTATGTTTTAATTATGTCTGAAAAAGTGACTTAGCAGAAATCAAAAGGCCAAAATATTAGCGCAGGAAGTTGCAGCCTAAATATTTTAATGATGGCCTTCAATATCAATATCCCAACATATATGTCATCGCACCATTCACAGAGATAAAAACATACCAACATGCGCACTGATTTAAAGCCAGCTTGCACATTAACAAACAATATCCAAAAATGATAAATTACAAATATGTTTGGGTGTCTAATGTTAATGCTATTACATCAAGCATAAATATATATCCAATATTGAATAATCTGTAATCTTCCTGGAAGGAGACAAGTTTATTGTCCAGGCTCGAGGCAAAGAAATAAACAGAAAAATAATTCATGTTCTACAACAAACATCTCTAGTCCCCTTACCTATTAGGAGAAGAGGGAATGTATATTCATGCAATACACATCAACAAACTGGTATGCTGACAGGCAGTAGTCCAGCTTCACTATCAATCTAATCACACATTCCAGCTATTAATGTGATTAAGTAATTAACCTTGAGCTTCAGGTGCAATTTCAGAGAATTGCCGACCCATATGGCTGCTCTTTACAATGGCAATAACCTATAGTGAATGCACTGATAATGACCTGTATGTTACATGATTATACTATCAGTGTGTAATTCATTCAAATAATGTGATTGTTAATACCATTAACATTGTGAAGGCAAAGATTCTGGACCTTCTGAAATATTTTGAATGTGTGATTCAAAAGAAGAAAACAAGAACTGTAATTAATAAACTAACAAACCTGAAAAATGAGATATTGTCTATTCATTAGATTACCTCCTAAATAATCTTTATACATTATCCAAACACAGGGATTGGGACAGGGATTGGGAAAGGCAGGGGCCATGGGCCATTTTGCACATTGGAATAAAAAAATGGCCTATTAACATTTTGAAGTTTAATATTGATACAAGGGCAGTGGCCAATTCCAAATTCAGAAAATGGCTAATAATTCTGAAAATGGCCCATTGTTAAAGTTCACTATCCCAATCCCTGCTAACATAAAAAGATATTTGCAAGTTGCTATATTTTAGCATAAATAAGGACTTTTAACCCTGAATAAATAAGGATACAAAGCATACATATTTGTATTTTGCAAATCAATCTATGAGAACCTATATGCTGGAGTTGTTTCGGTATTTCTTATCTAAAAGATAGCATGGTATATTTGTCTCATGAAGCAAACACAAAATTCCAATGAATTATCTTCCACATTTAAAATGGTTAATACATGTCTGAAAATGATGCAAACATAACCTTGTGAACAGGTTCCATTAAAAAATTGCGATGATTTGGACTAACAGACTAGGGTAATGAATCATTGTGATTCATAAGCAATGTGTATGAAATGAACAGTATAAATAATGGCTCAAAGATTTTTTTAAACAATACCACAATGGGTGTGAAGATTGCCAAATGTTTCGATGGGGCCGAAACAAGGACTGGGAATGAGAAAATATTGACACAAAAATTGTCACCGAAGTTGATGATCTGTCACTTGCACGATACATCACTCTGACATTGAAGTCAAGTGTTTGCGATAGACACCTGCTTTCTGAGAACTCACCGGAATTTGGGGGAATCCTTCAGACATTCTTTAAAATCAACTGCTGGCTTCATAGTTATAATTCACAAGACCACCTAACACCGAAGTAATGAGCAGAGAACGCTGAGATTATCCATGGCCACTCGAAGCTGTAAAGTAATTCAACACATCAATAAACAGTAACCTCCTACTTCCATATTGGTTTCCGGTTTAGTCACAAGAGGGCGCTTTATGTTATATATATTTTAATTTGTATAATAATCACATATATCGAATTGAATATGCTGCCAAACCCTGCTCAGTTGAGAACAAAATAAAAATGTCTATTTTTCATGTCTCGGTGACGCGAGATTTCGGTGACCATCAATGAGGATCAAGGTCGCTGTTCAAGGTCGACTATTCCTTCGCCGGGTACTCAAAGGACGCTGCTTTTCCTCAGGTTTGTTCAAACATTTGAGTTATTCTGTTGTTGCTATTACCACCGAAGCATTCTGAAAATATGAGGAATAATTAAACTGAATATTCGAAACTTAACTTTTTCTATGTATTATGTATTTTAAAAGATATCGAACATTTCAAGTGTGACTGGCGTGTCACCGTCTGAGTCTGACCATGAAACAATGTCATGTCAATCACATATTTGGGATGTGATGCAGTGTTTCTCCAATGTCAATTGGCATAGAAAGTAACAAGTTTTTAATCTATTGAATTCAAATTCATTATTGTCTTCGTCAATCATGGAAATGGCATTTGCACAGGACAAATACTACCCTGATAGTTCACGGCCTATTATAGTTAAAGGAATTTAATAATATGTCCTCATAATTCAGATGTTAAAGGTTGTCAGCATAAAAAAGTTTAAAACGAGTGCACAACTAATCAATTTGGGTTTTGAAAGTCATTTATGCAATATCAGCAATTTCATCCATAATGTTATTTCGCTTGGACAACATTTTCACCCTTTATATTTGCCTAACATGGGATTTCTTGATGTGTGGTTGATCAGGTATCAGATTATAAGAGACTGCTTGTAAAATATTTTTTGCCCACATGCCAGAACATGCTGAATCACATACTAACTGGTGTATGGTGGCAGATGTGCTAAAGGACAAATGCAAGGTTTTATGTGACACAGAATTGTGCACACAAATTTATACAGAACCGTAACCAAAATTCGTGGATAACCTTGATTCGTGGATCACGGAAATTATCATGCCAGCTCGAAAATTAAGTCTCGACTGACGTCACGAAGCGGTATGTTTGATGTACATACAATGCCACGCCTTGCTGACAAAAAAGTTCATAATCTCTGCATTACACGCAAGAACATTTTGTGGGCACACAAATGGTGATGATTGCAAATGGCTTCCATAAACAAACGTCTCATTCACGAGTGGAATATTCAGCACTTTCAATTTGCTGAATCAATGAATAAAATTATCAGTGCGTATACAAAATGAAATCATGCATTTAAAATATGAATTTCGCTGCACTTCCCTTATATCCAAGAATCAAGGTTACGCGAGTGTACAACAGTCATAGACAAATATGTATGCAAGATGCAAAATAACTTCTTCGAGTGGCATTTTATAAGCTTTGAAGTACATTATAGACAACCTTTATGGATAACTTCTTTATTTCATGAGTGCAATGGTTCGATACAGATTCACACTTATCTATAAAGTTAGTCTATAGTCAAAATAGTCATTAAACCTAATTCAATACAAAAAATATAAAATTCCTGTTGTAAATATGTTTATCACATTTTATACTCAAGCACACAACACTATTTAATCATTTTGCAGTATTGTATCTGTACTCTAACCTCTCCTCACACATTAAGTAATTGTTTATAATAGTACTTACAATATAATTATTACAATAGTAATGCTGGATATCATGCTAAAAGCACACAGAAAAACAGTACTATGTCTTGAGTTAGGTTCTGAATGCAGAGTCATGATTGTCAAGTCCTTTTATAGGCTGCTGCATAAGAGAATGATCGCTGTTCATAAGTACGAAGGCTAACTCTTGTCACAAGAAGTAGATATTGTGATTCTGATCTGGTTTGAGTGTTGGGTTGAATATCTATAATAAGGGAAAAATAAATATGTTAGTGGGGATATTTTGTCAGAAAGGTCTGAAACTGCTGATGTTATGCCATTGCATGTTGCTAATTCTCTCTACATGACTGGCCTGTTTGTGTTGATTGTACTTGAAGTCTCAGATGACACTAAGGTCCTTGTCACTAAATTAAATGGGAATTTATACTTCTTGGAATTTGCCAATACCTATTGGATCAGAAAAAAAGCAAGATTTATGGATGTCGACTTCTTTAATGTGAATAAACGTGACGTTTCAGAGTGTATGCTTCTTTCTTCATCAGGTGAATGGTTGGGAGTTTGTATACAGTTGCATTGTGACGTCATGACAAAGTGACGTCATAACATAATCCGTTTAACTGTAATCACTTCTCCCTGAAGATAAAAGTGAAACATGTTGGAGAAGCTCCGTGGCGTGTGATTATTTCAGAAACTTCTTCTTATATATGTACTACTGTACGGTCGGTATTCTCATCACTTTCTTTATATATATATAAACATAGACAGAAGGACACTGTTGAAAGTTCGTGATAAACAAATAAATAACACTGTCAATCTGGCCTATGTTTCAACGCACAACCCCAAGAATCCGGAACTTTTTCATATCATAAGACAAAATGTTCCAATTTTAAATGCTGATATGAAAATGAATCGAATTATGGCTCATGTAACAATGATAAAGAGTAAACGCCAAAGCCGTAACTTAAAACACTTATTGACACGTGCCACATTCGACTCATGTATTAAACCTACAGAATTCAGTGTCTCAAAATGTAAACGGGAAATTGTGGAACTTGTGAATATATACTTGAAACTTCATGTATAAAGTTCAAAAACAGGAAACAATTATTTCATGTACGCTCTAACATGGACTGCTCCATAAAACATATTATTTATGTTATTATATGCCAAGGGTGTCATGAAGAATACATTGGACAAACGGAGTGCTTGAGGGACAGAATGCGCCATCCATAAACAACAGATTAAGGACCCCAAAACAAGGTGCATCCCCTTAAGCCACATTGACAATTATGCAGCAGGAAAGGAAATAAAATTTAAAATATTCCCTTTCTATAAAATGAATACTGCTGACGCATGCAGCGTAAAGCTAAAGAAAACTTTTCATCAAAGAATTGTGTCCATCGTTAAATAGGTAACGCGAATGTGTCTGAATTATACTTGTTTTCATTGTGCTACTAGTACTGTCAATATAAAGCCGCCAATGTGACGTCATGGCAACGCCGCGTCACAACATTTGTATACAGTTGCATTGTGACGTCATGACAAATTGACGTCATAACATAATCCGTTTAACTGTAATCACTTCTCCCTGAAGATAAAAGTGAAACATGTTGGAGAAGATCCGTGTTGTGTAATTATTTCAGAAACTTCTTCTTATATATATATATATATATATATATATATATACACATACATTGAGGCACTACAAAGATCAGGTTCATACTTATTGTTGCTATTAGAATCAATTAGAACTGACTCCAACTTCGTGTCATGAAGCCTTAGCTTTTCAGAAGACCATTTAGGTTATTTTAAATGTGAAAAGAAGTTTCAAATTAATCTGTGAACCTCTTCTGAATGCCTTTGGTCATTTTTATCCCACCGGCATATAGTGCGGTGGGATATAGTCGTCGCCTCGTCCGTCTGTCCGTCCGACCGTCCGTCCGTCCGTCCGTAATCATTTTGTTTCCGGACCATAACTCAAAGACCGTTCGATATTTTTTAACCAAAATTGGTAGATATGTCAAAAATAACCTAAGGTGGTGCCTTTTGCTATTTACAGATAGTTGTCATTTTTATTTTTCTCGGTTTCCATGGAAACGTTTTGGACTTAGTCTTAAAGAAGGGTGGGCTTCGTTTCCGGAGCATAACTCAAGAACCATTCAATGTTTTTCAACAAAACTTGGTAGATATATCAAACAGATCCTAAAGTTGTGCCTTTTGCTATTTACAGATTTTTGGCATTTTTATTTTTCCCGGTTTCCATGGAAACAATTCGGACTTAGTCCCAAAAGTGAGGGGTGGGCTTCGCTTCGGAGCATAACTCAAGAACCGTTCAATATTTTTCAACAAAAGTTGGTAGATATATCAAACAGAACCATGAGGGGTGCCTTTTGGTATTTACAGATTTTTGTCATTTTTATTTTTCCCGGTTTCCATGGAAACATTTTGGACTTAGTCTCAAAAAGTAAGGATTGCTTTCGCTTCGAGCATAACTCAAGAACCATTCAATATTTTTCAACAAAACTTGGTAGATATATCAAACAGATCCTAAAGTTGTGCCTTTTGCTATTTGCAGATTTTGGTATTTTTATTTTTCCCGGTTTCCATGGAAACGATTCGACTTAATCCCAAAAGTGAGGGGTGGGCTTCGCTTCCTGGAGCATAACTCAAGAACCGCTCAATATTTTTCAACAAAACTTGGTAGATGTATGAAACAGAACCTTAAGTGGTGCCTTTTGCTATTTGCAGATTTTGGCATTTTTATTTTTCTTGGTTTCCATGGAAACATTTTGGACTTAGTCTCAAAAAGTAAGGATTGCTTTCGCTTTCGAGCACAACTCAAAACCGTGATAATATTTTTCAACAAAACTTGGTAGATATATCAAACAGATCCTAAAGTTGTGCCTTTTGCTATTTACAGATTTTTGCATTTTTATTTTCCCCGGTTTCCATGGAAATGATTCGACTTAATCCCAAAAGTGAGGGTTGGGCTTCGCTTTCCGAGCATAACTCAAGAACCGCTCAATATTTTTCAACAAGACTTGGTAGATATATCAAACAGAACCTTAAGTGGTGCCTTTTGCTATTTGCAGATTTTGGTATTTTTTTATTTTTCCCGGTTTCCATGGAAACGATTCGGACTTAATCCCAAAAGTGAGGGGTGGGCTTCGCTTCCGAGCATAACTCAAGAACCGCTCAATATTTTTCAACAAAACTTGGTAGATGTATGAAACAGAACCTTAAGTGGTGCCTTTTGCTATTTGCAGATTTTGGCATTTTTATTTTTCTTGGTTTCCATGGAAACATTTTGGACTTAGTCTCAAAAGTAAGGATTGCTTTCGCTTCCGAGCACAACTCAAAACCGTATAATATTTTTCAACAAAACTTGGTAGATATATCAAACAGATCCTAAAGTTGTGCCTTTTGCTATTTGCAGATTTTTGGCATTTTTTTTTTTTCCCCGGTTTCCATGGAAACGATTCGGACTTAATCCCAAAAGTGAGGGGTGGGCTTCGCTTCCCGAGCACAACTCAAAAACCTCTCTATATCTTTCAGCAAAACTTGGCAGATATGTGAGGCAGATCTTGAAGTGGTGCCTTTGCTATTTGCAGATATTTGTGATTTATTATTTTCTCGGTTTCCATGGAAATGATTCGACTTAGTCTCAAAAAGGAAGGGATGGGTTTCGCTTTCCGAAACACAACTGGAAAACTTCTTAATATCTTTCAGCAAAACTTGGCAGATATGTCAGGCAGATGCCAAAGTGGTGCCTTTTGCTATTTGCAGATATTTGTGATTTATTATTTTCTCAGTTTCCATGAAAACAATTTGGACTTAGTCTCAAAAGGGAGGGGTAGGTTTTGTTTCCGAGCACAACGCCAAAACTTCTTAATATCTTTCAGCAAAACTTGGCAGATATGTGAGGCAGATCCCAAAGTGGTGCCTTTTGCTATTTGCAGATTTTTGTCATTTATTTTTTTCATGATTTCCGTGGAAACGATTTGCACTTAGTCTAAAATCAAGC
Source organism: Haliotis rubra (assembly GCF_003918875.1). Lineage (NCBI taxonomy): Eukaryota > Metazoa > Mollusca > Gastropoda > Lepetellida > Haliotidae > Haliotis > Haliotis rubra. The sequence goes on along the minus strand of NW_025765603.1, from coordinate 1,464,044 downwards.
TGGACTTTAAGTAACTGTCAGATGATTTGTTCTTTCAAAGATATGGGGGCCGGGGATATGTCATCTCTTGTTTAAACTTTTGATGACTCTTGTTTAATGGAAATACAATGATGATAATGCCTCTGAAGAATATTGCCCTTGTGCAAAATGCCCACCATATTGAAATATCACTCCACAGCTTTTAGAAATTCGGGTAGAATTGAGTTTTGCTGCGGCAGTGTTACAATCTACAAATGATTTAGCATTGTACTTGTTAGAAAAACATGGCATCATCATAACTTTGATGTTTAAGATTAAGATTTTAGAGTTTTGAGGTTAAGCCCAAAGTTTATTAATGTGTTAAATTCAGTTAATATTACCAAAAATCTTTACAGAAGGTTTATGATCACTGGATCTAATTTGACATAAAAGTGAACTAATTTGCCCTAATTTTGCAGGACACCAAACTCACATTGCAAACATTGGTTCCTGTTGACATTGCAGAACACTCAAAATCATCAAACAAGATGCCAATCACCACTCTTCACGCCAGACAGATCTTCGACAGCCGTGGCAATCCTACTGTTGAAGTTGACCTTAGGAATGAAAATGGTTTGTATAGTACACATCAACTTTCAAATCATCAGCACACATAGTAATTATGTTATGTTGTACATGTTGTAAACTTGGAATATGATCATTACAGTCCATTCTAAGATGTAAGTCAAGTGGAAACACTGCCCTGGTTATTTATGACTACCAGTTTTCTGTTTTTGATTTGGTAGTTTAATTTTGCTGTTTACAATATTGACAACAGTGAATCTGTATGACTGGAACTTGTATGTAGCCTCTGTCAAGCAAACCTGTGAGTGATATTATGACTAAGACCTACATTTTTTGATTGACATCCAATGAAACGAGTCACTGAGGTTGACTTCAAATCCATGCTGAACTTCATGAATTAATCTAAGGAATGTTGATATCGTCATCAGGCCTGTTCCGTGCTGCTGTACCAAGCGGTGCCTCCACAGGCATCTACGAAGCTCTTGAGATGAGGGACAAGATTAAGGCAGATTACCATGGAAAAGGTATGTTCAAGCTTACAGCAATATACAGATTGAGATCACAGAAAACATTGACGTCATCCTTTTAAGGGTTTTGCTGTTTTAGCACCATTCTAGGTGTATCACAGGGACCTGAAACAAGTGTTATCCAGACAAACCATTGATTGATCTAATGAAGAACATCTCATCAGGGTATGTTAAAACATGTCCACCACTAACCAGGTGACCCTATCCTTAAACCTGTGTGTTGTAACAAGCATAGAGTTATAGGAACAAGTTATAACCAGGAGGTCCCAATGGATCAGTAGCTAAAGGGTGTCTGAGAGGGACTGGAAATACATGTGGAGCCATTTTCTCACGCGGTTATGATTGCCTTTCATGCGTGATGCTGTGCCCCATTCTAGCTAGTGCAGATCTTGCACCAGGTGAACCTAAGATAAAATCCTAGTTGCACCAGCCAAATTCCAGTTGCACTGTTTTTATTTGCAGTATGTAATGAAAGAAATATGCTTTTGAATTATGTAGATGTTTTATTCAGAAGTTTACCCACTCAAAAATTGACTTGTACCTGGACTAATAACTAGGTTGCACTTTGTAATATTGGGTTTCACCAGTGCAAGTAACAAAGCACTAAATCGAGCCTTAGTATGCCATTGATCATGTGTTGTGTCAGTGCAGAAAGATAACCCCTGTAACTGTCCAAACACTATCCTGGCAAAGTCAGTCAGCTGTATCTCTAAACTTGAACAAACATGAATTGCAGATTTGTGAAACTTTAATTTTTTCTGTCTGCACAGGTGTGTCTAATGCTGTAAACAATGTCAACAATCTAATTGCCAAGGAGTTAGTCGGTAAAGTAAGTGTTTTGTAACCCTAGGTTTTGTCATTGAATGCTGTGATTTATTATACTTTGAGAGATACATTGGAAGAGAGAGGGGAAGGATTGGTTGATTTCTCACCCTGTCATACCAAGATTTAAAAATAATTGAAATGCCTAACTACAGGGACTTGGCTCTAAGGGGCTTAAACAATGACCTGTCAAGTGGAACCTTGGAATTATGCTTAGTCTATGAATATATATACAATTGTGATGGAAACAAATACTTCATTTTAAATTGAAAATAAGCCCCAGATTGATGCCTTACTACAGGGACTTGGCTCTAAGGGGGTTTAACAATGACCTGTCAAGTGGAACCCTGGAATTATGCTTAGTCTCTGAATATATATATTATGGAAACAAATAATTCCTTTTAAATTGAAAATAAGCCCCAGATAGATGGGAGATTCAGAACCTGAAGAAATCTGGACTTGCTTAATCGAAGAAAGGGCTGGGTGGGAGGGAAAATAATACATCTATAAATACTAAGGGATGAGTGGGAAGGATAATAGTTCATCTATAAATTGTTTTCTTTAGGACATTGACCTGAAGGACCAGAATGCAGTTGATGACCTTCTCTTGAAGCTTGATGGTACAGAGAACAAATGTAAGTAGCTGTCAGTCTATATCTCTTGTGCGTTTGAACTTGCAATTTGTTACTGCCGTTTACCATGTTAAGAGTCAACATTCCGTTTCATTGTTGAATTAAAACTATAAAACTTAATAAAAGTCAAATAGATCTTACAAGTGAAAGAATATGTTTCAAACAATAATAATTATTTGATGTCTGTGAGTGAGTGACCCGTAAAGATCCAAGTTAGAATTGATCTTCAGTAACCCATGCTTCAGTAAGCCAGGTGGATGGTCAGCCTTGCTGACTTGGTTCACAGATGTCATCAAATTCCAGTTGCATAGATCGATGCTGTTGATCACTGGATTGTCTGGTCCAGACTTGATTATTTACAGACTGCCACTATATAGCTGGAATATTGCCGAGTGTGGGTTAAAAACTCAACTCAACTCAACTCAACTCAACATTATGTGGCTGATGTCAAGTGACAAACAAATGTTGAAGTCTATGATCTATCATTTCAGCCAAACTAGGGGCTAATGCTATGCTGGGAGTGTCACTGGCTGTTTGCAAGGCTGGAGCTGCTGCCAAGGTATGTTATCAGGCCAATTTCGTAAAAATCTTTTACTCTCATGTGAAAACTTCCATGTGAAGATATGAGGGCACCTCCATAAAACTTTCTAATCAGTGTCAAAGGTATCCTGAGTCTGGGTGCATGTGAGCAAAACATTCACACCGCCATATATATTTTCTGTATTTTGAACACATGTATGAACAGAATTTAAAATAAACCAAACTGAAAAGGTTATTCATTTATATGGTTGTTGATGCTTTATACAACTGGCCATTTCTGAATCCAGGGTATGTTTGTGTCTTGTGGTAGCTGGCTTTTGCTGTGATTATAGTGGTAATGAACTGAAGCCAATCATACTCAAAAGAAGATATTGATTTTATCAAGAACCAAGATCAGGAGGTCAAAATGTGCACAACCTTCTCGCTCTTAACTTTAGTGTAGTCCTCGGATTTCATGCAGAAAGTTGAGGTAAAAGGTCTGTTTTGATGTGATTGGCCAGAGAATACAAACATCAATTACAATCACTGTGATGTAAGTCTTTTCCTTTGGTGATGGTCGGTGGGTGGGGACACTAGTGGCCCTGTGTAAGGAATGCTTTGCATCTAAAACATCTATAATAGGCTTGAATTCTGTTTGCTTTGATGGTATTCATGTGTTTGTCAGCACCATTCATGGGTTTTACCAAAGTGGTAAATGTATAAAACCAGCAGCACTGCATGATTTCCTCCCCAAACAAGCCATGCCACCAGAGCTCCAGATAAGATTTAGCTCATGTGGTTACTGTACCCACTGTAATTTTTTGGAGTGGGTATTATGAATGTTGAGTGGGTATTTCATTTTCCGTTACCCACTGCTTTCAAATATGTGCGTATTTCAGTCATGTTACTCACCTAAGTATTATGTCATTGATTCAGTTTACTAAGCAGGTATGTTCTGCCTTATCTAATCAAAACCAAGTTAAATATAATGGAAAACATTTCATAAAAAAGCATTCATCCTATACAGACAGTACAACACTTGTCCTACACTAACAGTACAACTTGATAGCAATCGATGTCTTTTTCATTGCGCAAGCAATTTTTATAAATATATTCCGTATGCATTTGTTTTAAACTTTTTGCGTATCCAACATTCTAAATGCATAATTGGTACGCAACAATTATTTTTCAACGCGTAATTGGAAATTTTCTATGCATATTTTACCCAGATACACAGCTTATCTGAGCATCTGATGCCACAACTAAAAAGCACTTTATATCTAGACTTACTGCCTCACTGTATCACTACAAGTTGTATTTGAAGGTGTCATATTTGTAACATATGCCAGATTTGATGAATATCACCGACAACTGTTAAACCTGTATGTGTGTTACTGTTAGGGCGTACCCCTGTACCGTCACATTGCTGACCTGGCTGGGAAGAAGGAGGTCATACTCCCAGTCCCTGCATTTAACGTCATCAATGGAGGCACCCACGCTGGCAACAAGCTGGCCATGCAGGAGTTCATGATCCTACCCACAGGTGAGCAGGGCAGTCATCCATAAACGTCAGCTGTGGACTGTATGGCTACCATTTATGTCAATATGTATTCTTGATGTAAACATTGTCTCCTTGTCAAAAAATGAGCATACTAATGACTTACATTGTCCATGTAGTAAAGGGAAATGTTGTTGGTCCTACCTGAAATCTAGTAATATCTGACTAGTTGACTACGATAACTTCAGATCCTGATAAGTGATCAGTACAGATGGTGGTAGACCACTTGACTATAATTTGGAAAACTCATTTTGGTGAATGATTGGGTACAAAAATGAGTGAGTTTAGTTTTATGCCGCACTCAGCAATATTCCAGCTATATGGTGGCACTGTAGATAATCGACTCTGGACCAAACAGTCCAGTAATCAACAGCATGAGCAACGATCTGCGCAATTGGGATACGATGACATATGTCAACCAAGTCAGCGAGCCTGACAACGCAATCCTGTTACAAGCATGGTTACTAAAGATCTTCACGGGTCGGGGTACAAAAATGAGTATGAGGTAGTGCATAATTAATTACAGTCAAGGATTCCTTGTCAATAGCCCTTTGTTACAAATTAAGATACAGTGAACTAAGTTCATAACAAGGACACTGAAGAATATAGCGACCTGTCTTTTTTATCCCAGGTGCTTGATGTATATTTTAGTCAAAATGTGTATAATGAACTACTGTTTAACATATAAATAAAAATTACTGATCCCTTTGATTTTGTTATAATTGTAGTAGATGGTATCAACTACTATTGCAGTAATACTCAAGGAACCCCCATATTTTGAAACACTGTCATAGAAATGTTGAAAATCATTCAGAATTCATTCATTCAGTATGACATCTTATGACAATGTTATGGACATTTTCCATTATTTGGGTACTTCAATCAAAAATGGTAAGTAATTTAGTAATGCAATGATTTTCCTGGAAAGAAATGTCAATGGGACAATTTCTATTATTCAACAAGTTTTGATGAGACATTCTGCCATATTTGTGATAACTCTTAATGAGGGTCTTGGATGAACTAATCTGAAACTCTGCTGTGATCATTGTAACCATCTTCAGTAAGCTTATTCAGAAATAGGTTGCTTGCAATTATCATCAAAATTATGAAAATTAGGGTTTGTCTAGGTGCCAGTTCCTTCACTGAAGCCATGAAGATGGGATCAGAAACTTACCACCACCTTAAAGCTGTGATCAAGAAGAAGTATGGCCAGGATGGTGAGTGTGTTGTGGCTATATGTTCTGGGCATTTCCATGATGAGAAAGTTCAATGAAAAATCATTGATGTTTGGAGGTAGGGATTAGAAAATTACTGACAAAATGTGTGTGGCTTTAGTAAGACTGATTTATATCATGGTTTTAACTATCTGAAAGGAAGCAGATATCACTGTGTAGAGTTTTGTCCCTTGGGTGTGATGCAAAAACCCTGTTTGTGCCGACATTGTTTACCTGAGTGGTAAACATGCAAGACCTGCATTGCCCAGCTGATGATTTCAGATAATGATGATGATCCATTTATGTAGCTCTTGTCACATACTGGATCGAATGTTTCACGTCTACAGCCAATAATTACTTTGCTCAGTGGACCAGTGTGCACGCGGTTTTCCCCATCTCGCCTATTATAAAACTGAAATACTGTTGAAGGCAGCCATCAACTAAACTCGCTATTAAGACTGGTATAGATGAAATAATCCAAAGAAAGCCTGTTAGACCGTAGAAATATTAATTGTGGGTAGTGAAAGGCACACTAGGTATTTTCATTACTTGATGTCATACAGAAAACAAGAAAGAAGATAACCATGATTATTATATAGGTAGTATTTTTCCTGTACCACAATTGGTCAAAAGACCGTCACATGATTGACTACAAAACACGATATTGACTTGAGTTTTCTGATAAATTACGATATTGACTTGGGTTACTAAAAATAGACAAGGAATCCCGTACGAAGGGGCTTCCCCCGCTTTTCAGCCAATCAGATCACTCGGATAGATGGCACAGAGTGTGCATTAAAAGTTTATGTTAAAACCCGTTTCTCTTTCATTATATAATAAAACAATTATAGACTCTTGTAGAGGTCGATATCGATTTTATTGACCTGAGAAAAACAATATCGCCCTCGCAAGCTCGGTCGATATTGTTTTACTCAGGTCAATAAAAACCGATATCGACCTCTACAAGAGTCTATAATTGTATAATATTACGGAGCGTGTTAAGAATAAATAGACTCAGTTACAACCGCACATCAATAGACTTCTGTATAATAATAGTTTATTTATGGTAAGGTTATGTATATTTTTCTTTTTTAGCTTGCAATGTTGGTGATGAGGGTGGATTTGCTCCAAACATCCTTGAAAACAAAGAAGGTATAGTAGATCTGCATATATCTCTTGTTGTGTAATACACAGGCCCAATGGCACTTACAGGACAGAAAGTTCAAGGCTTTGTAACTTTGAAAACACTGTATCCTGTATCAGTCATTTTCATTTGTTAATAACTGTTTACATTTACATTGGTGAAAATGTGCATGAAATGGTATGCTTGTTTCGCCTCATTCCATATGCATACAATTTCCACTTACCATGTTTATGAGGGTCCGGTTTTCACTCATACCGCGATGACACCATTTTCACGTTATTCTCAGCAACCACAATCTCATTACCCCCCTTGTCATCCATTGACTCCATTTCACAATTAATTGCAAACATTTTGTTTTTGTGATCAAAGTGGCATGTACCAAGGGAAGTAAATAGTGATTTGTTGAACTCTCACAACCGTAAAATGTATCCAGCAATATGATGATATGACATAGTGGGCACAATACACAAAACGGCAGTTATGCTATGCACATGGAAAACAGGATTTTTCTTGGCCTTTATTCTGTGTTATGTATAATGCAGGTGTCTCACAACACAGGGGTCATCCATGGACCCCAAGACCCATGTTATGGCAAGAGATGACTGCACATGTAAATCTGATGTGCATGTGTGCGCATATGGTTTACAAGAAGACCCAGCAGCTGATGTTGCCCAAACTAATTAACACTGACCAAATGATTACAAGCAAGATTCGCCTGTTTTGCTGACTCCGTGTTTGTTTGTTTTCAGGCTTGGAGCTGGTGAAGATTGCCATTGAAAATGCTGGCTATACTGGCAAGATCCAGATCGGCATGGACATAGCTGCATCCGAGTTCTGCAAGGAGAAGAAATATGATCTCGACTTCAAGAGCAAAGACTCTAACCCTGCTGAGTGGGTATGTGTCCCATTGGCAGAAATGGCTGGTTATCATGTCTACACTTGATTCTTTACATCATATACCTGGATTGCTCAGAGTTAAAACATGGGAGGAAGTAGTAACATGTAGGAATTGAATGTTGTATGTTACTCTCTCAATACATGTTATAATCAAGGATGGAACAAAGACTAGAACTGTGTCCATGCCTCTTTATTTACTCATGGAAACGAATATGGGAACACCTGAAAGTACAAGTGTTCCTTTATTCTTTTCCAGGTTTCTTCACAAGCTTTGTTTTGCGCTGTGGGTGAAATTCTGGAAAAGAATAAGGAACGCTTGTACTTTCAGGTATTCCCTTATTCATTTTCCAGTATATGTATTTCAGGCTTAGCACATTATTTCTGTGCTGAACATGTCCCTCTTTGTTGCACATGTGTCATGGATTAGCGTATATATGGCTATTTTCATGTTCAAGATTTGGTTATACTGTTATAATCCTAGGCTGTAAACATGCAGCATGCTTCACTTGATTTCCACAAAATATACTGATATGCAATATAAATCACATGCTTCCGGCCTCAGTTTGGACATATGTAGTTGTCTATACCCTCAAGTATAGTGTACCAAAATACTGATTTTACCTCATCCTGACTTGTACTAATTACTTATCTCTTCTCTTTACCAAATGGTAGTGGAAACTCCAGAGACTTTGTTCCTAAGAACAGAAAAGCATTTCACCCGAACAGATTTCAGTCGTACCAGATTTGATGACGGACCCAATTCATCAGTGCACCTTGGTTTCCATTGGGATTTTATTGCAGAAATGAACGTGCCTATTTATCCCACTCACACAGGACACAGCGGCAGGTCTCCATAACGATGATTTCCTTCTGGATGAGAGCAGTTTAGAGAAGCAGGGTTGGCTCCTCCATATGAATCAAACCCACACGAAGTAACAACGCTAGCCTCCATGCTAACACTTCACGACAATTGCTCCATCCCTATGGATGGAAGTATGTTTTTGGAAATCGGACACAGTGTTTGCCAATTATTTTCTCATTATCTCTGTGACTTCGCTACTGAAGATGTGGAGGGTATACGTCAGTTCGGACCCCTAGTTGTCTCGCAACAGCTGACAATACCCAACCGGAGATAAGGGATTAAAATCAGCCTCACTCATGTCATGCAGATTCTTAGAAGTCAGGTTACCAATCATAACCACCGACTGAGAGTCCATGTACTCCTGTTTACGTAGAAATCAGAACATTACTGACAGATGATTGTGTAAGATTACGGATCATTCTCTTGACACATTAATCATTAAAAAGCAAGCTGGAATCTAATTCTAAGAGCGATTACAAAATCCAGAGAATCGATAAGATGCATTCCTTTACTCACAAGTTTGGAGGTGGTGCCCCCAATGGAAGAAGAAAGCTGGTCTCCAGAAGTATGCAGAAGCACGTTCCTGGGGGGCTAATAGAACACAGGATCAGAATCTCACAAACAATCGATCCCACCACCTACTTTAGGATTCAAGTAATTAGTATGAGTCAGTATATGGTAAAATGTATATTTTTAAACTAATCCTATCTCACGACTTGCACCTCTCTCTCTTGCTTCGACTTTTAGTGGAACGACTGTAAACTTTTTCCCATAGGCCTCCTTGTTCATTTGCCCGTGCACTCCATGCTGCTCTCCTTAATTAGCTTCCTAGTTCCTAATAAAGCTTGCAGCATGCTCCACTAATTGCCCACGTGACTACCTTGAATGATCATTCTCTTTCTTGTCGCACGACTGTGTGGACGTATTGTATATTAGGGACATTATTTCACCCTAACATCATGGGGAAAACTGATAATCAGTCAAGGAAAAGGAAAGTTTGTGCTCAATGCAAGACGAATTATTCGTCCCTCGACTCTCACTCGTCTTGCACTGACTGTATTGGACAATGTAACTGGAACAAACGATGTGGCAAGTGTAATTCACTGAAAGATGAGGATTTTAAGGCCTACCTTCATGTTTGCTCCCGGAGAAACGCCGATAGGGACAGAAAATTAACAGAATCTGATCCCTCTCCCGCCAAGCGTACCATGTTACAGCGACAGAAAATCGTACCTTCACGCAAGAGAGCGACGTCTGTGGTTCAAGAGTATTTTATGGACGCTTCATCAGATTCTTATTTATCTAAGGGCGTTCGGCACCTATTACGTACGCATCAATCACCTCCTTCCATAGCGTCAGATCACTCGCAGGTGGTTGTGATTGACAATTCTTCGTTGCCTGTCCCATCTACACTACCAGGGGACCTTAGATCGACACTATCATCATCCAGATCATCGGTACACATATCCCCTTGAGTGTCCCAACCGCATTCAACCAGCCAACTGTCTCCCCACAGTTCATTGAACCGGACGGAGCTGGCTACAACAGCGTCGCCGGGGGACGTTCATCATGAATCAACACTTCAGGTTTCGTCACCTAATCGCCGATCCAGATCGCCACATCATTCTAGATCACCACAAACGATCTAGATCACCTTCACCATCCAGATCACCATCACAAGCCCGATCTAGATCACCTTGCCAATCAAGATCACCGGATCGATCCAGATCACAGTAGTGGTGGTCTGATTGATTGAAATAATCAAAGATTGGTCGTAGTGCCTAAACGACCAAGCAATCGATTGTGTTTTCTCCTTATCAAACTCAACCAATTTTTGAACACTTGTTTGAATCAACAATATTTTACACAAGGTTTTGTCTGTCATTAAATTTACATTTCATAAGCACAACAAGCTCATTCCAAGTCATGATTGAATTTATCTTAAAGAATCCAGGAAATCTGTGTTTCTAACGTACCAATCACCTTTAAATATGCGAAATTTGCCAATGGATTTTGTGCAGTTTGCAAAAAACTCAAGTTACTACATGTATTTTCTTTATTTTTTGTGTGCATTAACAAAGATAACAGGAACATTTGATAAATGACGCTAACCAATTATTTTCGATGATTGATCGGTTGTAATGAACCAATCATCAATTATGAGATTTTAACCAATTCCCAACACTAGATCACAGTTACGATCCAGAGCACATCTACGATCCACATCACCTGATCAATCCAGATCACCGAATGGATCCAGATCACAACTTCGAATCAGATCACCAGACCGATCCAGATCACCGAATGGATCCAGATCACAACTTCAAATCAGATCACCGGACCGATCTAGGTCAACTACCCGATCCAGATCACATCATCGAAGTAGATCGCCAGACCGATCCAGATCACCGAACCGATCCAGATCACAACATCAAAGTAGATCACCTAACCAATCCAGATCACCAAATCAAGCCAGATCGCAACTGCAAACCAGATCACCTGTTTGATCCAGATCACCTTATAGATCCAGATCACAATTTCCAGTTAGTGCATCGAATCGATCCAGATCACTTTACAAATCCAGATCATCTTACCAACCCAGGTCACCTATACGATCTAGATCACCTTACAGAGCCACATCTCATGGCCGATCCTATTCAGATGGTCGAACCAGAGCTCCATTCAGAACCAGATCACCAACTAGAACTACAGTGACCCGGACTAGTTCTTCATATCATACCGGATCACCTAGCCATACTAGGGAATCCAGATCACCGGCTTACCAACCTACTTCAGTACTTACAACGTCGAGATCTCAATACAGTTCCTCTGACCAACGTTCGGGTGATCATTGCATTGATACCACTAATAGGCCTACAGTCTCTTCCGGCTCATCGCTCATATCCTGTGGACCAGCTTCAGACTCTGCAATCCACAATAGGTATGCTATTAGACATAGGTCCATCACCCGTCACTCCAGGATTCTGCTCCCCCATCTTCTTGGTTCCAAAGAAAAATTCCAACAAACTCCGGCTCATCTTCAATATGAAGTTGTTCAATGCCCGATTCCTGCTTCCACCGCCTCACTTCAGGATGATGTCGATCAACCTTTTACTCACCATCCTGAAGAAGGTAGACTTCCTCATCAGCCTAGATCTTCAGGATGCTTATCTTCACGTTCCGATACATCCAGAAACCGGAAGTACCTTCGCCGGGAATCACTACCAATGGAAAGTCCTCCCATTTGGAATTTCCACGGCCCAGTGGCTTTTTACCCGAATTACCAAGCCCATAACAAGCTACCTCCACTTTCAAGGGATCACAACCGCCTCCGTGGTGTAATGGTTAGAGCGTCCGCCCAGAGTGCAGAAGGTCGCGGGTTCGATCCCCAACCGCGTCATACCAAAAGACGTTAAAATATGGTACTTGTTGGTCCCTGCCTGGCACTCGGCATTAATGGATACAACAAGGACTGGTCGGCTCGGAGTCAGTATAATGTGTCTGAGTGGGGTATTCATGCTTCATTGCGGCATCGTATCTCAGTTTGATGCTGCCCGGAAATGAACGTTAAACCTTGGAGATGCCGAGTTGTTTCTCTTTTACCTGCCTCGGTCGGTGTATGGGGGGCCTTCTTGAAGCAGGTCCCAATTCTAGTCGCAAGACTTTAATTACGGGGGTACCTTGTAAATCGTGGCGAGGCTTACTTGCCGAGTTGCGTCCCTTGTCTTGTACAAGGTTGCGGCTGAACACCACATCGCCCGGGAGCACAAGCACAGGAGTTGCATGCATGCGTAACAGGCCTCCCTTGTACATCACTATCTACGGTTGTCATCAGTCCACACAGCTCCAAGACCAGCTGTTCGCACTGTCCAGACAGAAGGGTAATCTGCGGCCCGCCGTCCAACCGTGGGATAAATGCAAGTTGTGAGATAGGATAAGTATATAGATATACAATTTATATTAAAATTTCCAATTTTTTAAACTTATCCTATCTCACGCGATGGATGCCTGCCCGGCCTCCCCACCACTCAGATTACAACGTTGGCTCCAAGATGAGAATGATCATTCAAGGTAGTCACGTGGGCAATTAGTGGAGCATGCTGCAAGCTTTATTAGGAACTAGGAAGCTAATTAAGAGTGCAGCATGGAGTGCACGGGCGAATGAACAAGGAGGCCTATGGAAAAAAGTTTACAGTCGTTCCACTAAAAGTAGAAGCAAGAGAGAGAGGTGCAAGTCGTGAGATAGGATAAGTATATAAATATACAATTTATATTAAAATTTCCAATTTTTAGGTAAAAATATAATTTATACTTATCCTGAAACATACACAAAAGTGCCCACCCAGATGTCCCCCACTATCCAGTTTCGGAATTCTGCCAATAGGGATAGCGATAACGGGAGAGTGACAAGTCAAGGTCACATGCTGCAGTGGGTGGACAAACCAAGGCTGGGGCTGTGTTCGGGTGAGATGTTTTTGTTCTTGGGAAGTTTCCACTACCATTCGGCAAAGAGAAGAGATAAGCAAAGAGTATGAGTCAGGATAAGTATAAATGATATTTCTCTTTCTTTCCCTAAAAAAAACAAACAAACAACAACAAAAATTTTGTGTCTTTGATCTTTCAGTTGAGCATCTTAGAAGATTGCATAGTTTCCATCCAGTGACGGCCAGAACCATATCATTGACTATATCAGTCAACAGATGATGTGAAACTAAGTTTGGTTTTATCCTTCAGCTGTCTGTTTCCAAATTTTAGTCCCTTTTTATTTATTTCTCCTATTCCTGTATTCCAGTTGTCCTCTGATGCGCTGGCTGATCTGTACAAATCTTTCGCTGAAGATTACCCAATCGTCTCCATTGAGGATCCCTTTGACCAAGACGACTGGGAGGCCTACACCAAGTTCACAGGATCTGTCAAGTTCCAAGTTGTAGGGTATGTATGCTTGGTTCTTTTCATTGCTGCACTATGATTCCTGTCATATCTAATATTTTAATGGCCTGTAAATTATCAGACTAAACAACCCAGTAATGAATGTTTTCAGCAACAGTCCATGCTATCAGGGTAGGATGCCATACATTAAACCAAGTCACCAAGCCCCATTACCATGGCTCTGTTTCACAAAGTGATCAGGGGTGGTGGGGTAGCCTACTGGTTAAAGCGTTTGCTCCTCATGCTGAAGACCCGGGTTCAATTCCCAACATGGGTACAATGTGTGAAGCGCATTTCTGGTGTCCCCAGCCGTGATATTGCTGGAATATTTCTAAAATGTAAAGCTAAACACACTCACAAAGTGATCATTACACTACAACTGTTGTAACTTCCAAGTTAAACCCAGACTTAAGATAGCTATAGCACCACAACTGCTTTGTGAAACGGGCCCCTCATCCTTACAGGCATCACTTACGATGCAAGTGCTAGAGACCTATTCTAATCTGGAATCCACAGGTTTTGTGCAATCACAAGTCAGACATGACTATACTCGTCATATCATTTCCAGATCAGTCTTCATATTCCAATATTTCACTTTGAGATTCCACTTTGAGGTTCACCATGTTCGTCATGGCGGACATCAGAAGATTGATTACAGCATATGAATTGATTGATTACAGCATATGAATTGGATGATCCTTCATTCTGACTATCTGGCTTGTCAAGTTATCGATGACATATGGGGTTTCCTTGATCACAAAACTGGCACCCTAAGATATGATTTCAAATACTCATCCATGAAGTATTAGCCCAGCTCACTCATTCTTTTCGTCTTAGAACAGAACAAAATGATTTCATGCAAGATGTGGTTATTGATGGTACCCTGACAAAATGGAATCCATCATATCTTTCATTGCCTAAAATGTTGACAAGATTCATGTCGTTGAATGCAAGAGCTGAATGTTTTCGTCCCTATGTCTGCACTGTTAACGTTTGCTGTTTGTGATAACAGTGATGACTTGTTGGTGACCAACCCAAAGCGTGTACAGAAGGGCATCGATATCAAGGCCTGCAACTGCCTGTTGCTCAAAGTCAACCAGATTGGAACTGTATCGGAATCTATTCAGGCGTAAGTTGTTTTACAAGAGTAGGTCACAAGACAAGTTTGTGAAAAGTACTGTGTGTTTATCAAAATGATTAAAATTCGGTTCATAGTGTATGGTAATAGCACAGGGTAATAGCACATTCAACCCTATTCTCTCCAACTGCTCATCTCCCTGACAAGTATTTGAAATATTAATTGTAAAAAAGCCAATCCTGCCTCATCTCCCCCACCTAACCCACCTCCCCCAAAATCACTCACCTCCCCCAGATCACTACACACACACACACACACACACACACACACACTCACACACACACACTCACACACACACACACTCCAAATCACCCACTTTACCCAACTCCCACAAAATCATTCCCTTCCCCCAACTCCCCTCTAATCACTCACCTTCCCCAACTACCTCACCCCCGTTGCCAGAATGGTCAGTTAGTCACTATGCTTGTGTGCCACCAGGTGTAAGATGTCTCAGGATGCTGGCTGGGGTGTGATGGTGTCACACAGGAGTGGGGAGACAGAAGACACATTCATCGCTGATCTCGTTGTAGGACTTTGCACTGGACAGGTAAAACCTACTTCCATTCCAGGGAAAGACTTCCGCCCGTATCCCCCCTTAAATTTCATTCTAGTCAAATCATATCACCTGAATAAATATTCCTCATCTGATCAGGATGAGTTTTAACATGTTTATTTGATTGTATCTGAACATACTGAAAGACTTCTAATAATGCCACACAAAGAAAATTTTCCTCATCGTACAAATTTAGGGGGGATACAGGTGGAAGTCTTACCCAACTAGAGACAGAATTGTCTTGTTTGAATTTTGACCATCTTCATTCATCCGGGGCATAAGTGACTGATTGGTCTGAGGTACACATTAGACTGGATTGAGTTGCTTCCCTTTGTCAGGAGCTGCTTGTTTTATTTACCATGCTCCTAGATTTAACTAATGTCAGTACTTGTTTCAGATTAAGACCGGAGCTCCATGCAGATCTGAACGTTTAGCCAAATATAACCAGATCCTTCGTATTGAAGAAGAACTCGGCTCAAGTGCAAAGTACGCTGGAGCTAACTTCCGCCGCCCAGAGGCATAAAGTGAACAGAACTGTTAGATTCAAAATGCTCTGTGCAAGAACAACTATATAGTTTGCAGCCTCCTAATTTCCGTTGCTTTTTGAATGTGCCATATTAACATGTCTCACAGAGAGAAGTGACTGTCGCCTACTTGAAGTTCAGCTACATCAGCTGTTGGTTGGTAACCAGAGACAGGATACCATTCGGGAAGTGTTTTGTTGATGTTTTAGTTTCATCTGTTATTTTGTTGTATATTTTGTTACCAACGTTTTACTTAAAACTCATGTTGGTACATAGTTATTTATTGTTTCCATCAGAACGATTGAAGAATCATGTCTTGGTACAACAACCCAAGATTCAATTTGAAGAAGTAATTAGACTTTGATGTGACTCTGATGCAGATGGCACTCATTGAAGATATACACATTATCTCCTGTGAAACTTTCTCTGTACATATCACTGTGGTTATGTAGCTATACGTTATGAATGTATGCACATAGTTGCACAGTTGAAGTTGGCAACAGCTGTTAATTGAAGTATTATCTACAGGTGAAAATGTCAGTGCTTTTACATTAACATTGCATAGGTCTTGTGGCCACTGTCAGGAATCTCCATGACTGGATTCTGTGTTCCCACAACAAGGAACTGTGGATACCTTTTTAAGACGGGTAAAATATATTACCTTCACTGTTAAACATTTTACAACAGCATTACTCTCTGTAGCTAAGTATTTCAGGGTAGATGAATGTAGTGAGTTGTTCAGTGGGCATTGTTTTGTTGAACAAGGAAGAACGTTAAAATCATATATTCCCATTCCAGCACTTGTTTCACAGTGCACTGTGTGTCTGACAGTGTCCAGTCATGATGATGTGAGGTGGTTGCAAGTCTAGGCTGTGTAGATCTGTGTTCCGATGTAGGATTGTTATTGTTACAAATCTTACATCACTCCTGGCTAATACAGTGCTAACCTTATCAGGTCCTCATGTTTTGCTTTCTGTTGTATGTACTACATCCTCTCAATAAAATATCCCATTTTGACGAGTCTTCTGTTGATATAGCTTGTGTATTGACCCATAAACTATGCAGGGCTACAGATAAGGGCCGTACAGGCGTAATGTACGCCTCAAAATCAATTAAGTACGACATAATATAAGATTTCAAGCGTATCGTGTACGCACATAAATACCTTTGTACGTCTAACATTTAACTTCCGTGCGTATCGTGCAAATGGAAATCTATTTCGGATAAATACTTGTCAAGTTTCTTTTGCGAAACACGATTTGACACATGAGGAAACCCCGACAGTAGGAATCCCTTGCGTTGCCATGCAACGATATGCGTCACTATTTTTCGATTGGCTAAAAACTACACTGTTCCTATTTATATCCATTCGGACCTGACATTTCGCGCATCCCACGGTCGCTCAGTTATTTCTCATCCGTCTTCAAATACAAATACATGGTTGGAAATAGTGATCGATGAAACATCCAGACAAACCACATCACCAACTCGCTCACACAAAAACATGTCAGCACTCCTTCAAAATTCTCAGTATACCTCCACTTGCAATATGATGTGTAAGTACACTCGCACCCCCAAAAGTTATCTGGAGCCCTGCTATGGGATTGATTTTAAGGAATTTCCAGTTAATTATTGAAATTCCAATCGGCATGAACTTCCTTTTTAATTAATAGTGGTGTATCAATATGGCAATACAGTATTGTATTGCAATACAAGGCTCATAATACAATACATTGATGTACAAATGTTCAAGAACCAGCTAGTGCATATTCTCTGGCATAGTTGAGCACCCCTACTAACTACACATATACCAAATACCATTTCATTCTGAAAAAGTTCTTATCATAAATAGCTATTTCAGTATGGCAGGTGTGGCTTTGAGATGATGCCATACAGACTATTAACAAAAGTGCCACAACATAAGCATTCATGATAAAGTTCACTGGACTTTCAGTCTGGTAAGCAAAAAACAATCGTCTCAATGTTTATAATGTAATATAAATGAACAAAAACATTCTTGAAAAATAGAAAGCAGGATATTTATTGCAGCTGCATATGAACAGGGAATAGCATTTATACTCAGCTCCAAAAGAAACGTGAATCATGTAAAACTTGTCAGAGGCGGATCCATAGAGGAGGGGGGGGGGGGAGGACTGTGCACTCCCACCCTTTTATGCTGAAAGTTTGTTAAATGACAATTCAAACTCGGCTGAAAATGAAGTGTGCACCCCTCCTTTTCTCAATAGTGTGCACCCCTCCCCCTCCTTTCTCAAAAAGCTGTATCCGCCCTGCTTGTTAGTTGTGAAGAAACAGTTTGTGTTTTGTGATATTTCATGTAATTTCAAATATTATCTATCCTCACGTTTCATTTGGAATTCAGTATATGAGGAAATATGAATACATCAGACAACGTTTGCCAAAATGGCAACAAGGTGATTTTATCCCTAAATGAACAGAAATGTATTTCATGGACTCATGGTTTGGTAGCAGTGACCTTCACATTATTATATGAAAACAAAGGCAGAATGAACAAGTGACTACTGTACAGCTACAGTGGTGGCAGTTATCAATGATTCCATATTCAGAAGTAGTTGCTGTAAACTTACATTTCATGACAACCATCTCAACATGAACCCATTTCAGCTGTTTACCTCATCAAAATCCACAAATTCCGTAGGTGCCAGTTTTATTTGCAACCATGTTTAGATGCAGCGAGCACAATTTTGAATGTGAACCTAAAACATTTTGTTTCAAGTAATGAAGAAGAAAAAATCTGGATATGATTTTTTGTGAACTTGTCTAGGAAGGTCATGGCCAGAAACAAAATTTATCTCTATTTTGTTGCAATCATGTCCTAGCACCTTCTGAAGCATGTGTGTATGCATACCTTCTGAGGCATAAAATACATATATAGAACGTCATACTAGTGCATATGGATGTTTTGTATTGAACAAGATGATGTCTTGGGAGCAGAGAAACAAGTTCAAAGAATGAGTTGTTTCTCTGCTCCCACGACCTCTTCTCGTTAAATACAAAACATCCAAATGCACCAGTATGACGTTCTGTATTTATTATATACCCTCTTATCTTGCAGGGGCGGTGGGGTAGCCTAGTGGTTAAAGCGTTCGCTCGTCACGCCGAATACCTGGGTTTGATCCCCCACATGGGCACAATGTGAAGCCCATTTCTGGAATCCCCCGCCGTGATATTGCTGGAATATTGATAAAAGCGGCGTAAAACTAAACTCAGTCAGTCAGTCTTATCTTGCATTAATCTTTTACTTAATAAAACAAATGATAGCGTAGCGGTAGGGGGTCAATACGGAATCTGGGGTGCAATACGGAATTTGATCACGTCATCCGTATTGCACCCCTGTATTACTATCCTAAGTTTACATGGGTATATAATAAAATACAGAACAAAGGGGGAAGTTCCAGTTGAGAAGGTATACAACAAGGCAAGCTGAAAACTGGTAGTGGTGTTTCAGTCACGCTGACACAGCATTTTAGCTTTGCATCAATAGATCTGGAATTACAATAACTCTTTGGGATCACATGGGTCAGGTTATTTATCACAATGATATAGCAAAACAATATAATATACAGGGTACTTGAATTATGTAGGCAGACTCGGCTCTTATCTCTAATACTGAACTGATATGTACAACGCACGAGTCCGATTGATCACATTCTTCAATTGAGCATATCACTGTAAAACCCCAATCTCATGAAAATCAGGTCTTTTACTACAATAAATCCATGTAACCTATGTTATATTTGGGCTACACTTTCTTAGTAAAGTGTCCGCCTGGAGAGCGGAAGGTCGCAGGTTCGATCCAAAAGATGTTAAAATATGGTACTTGTTGATCCCTGCCTGGTGCTCGGCATTACTGGGTACAAGGACTGGTTGGCTCGGAGTCAGTATAATGTGTCTGAGTGGGGTATTCTTGCTTCACTGCGGCATGGTATCTCAGTTGGCTAGCACTATAAAACCAGCTTCAGTCTGGGCTAGTACAAGCAGCTGCACATACACATACACACAAGTGCACGTCGTCATATGAGAGAAATATTCTCAAGCACAACATTAAACCCACTTTCACCTCACCTCACCTTAGTAAAGTACAGATTCTACTACTGTTGGGTTGAGTCGCATCCGAGATTCAAACCTACACCCTCAGAGACCGGCACCTAATCGCCAGCACACAAAGTCAGCCACCTAACCTGTTCAGCCACCACGACTTCCGCAAAAATGGAAGTCAGACAACTGGTAGTCTAGACTGCGGACTGTGTACCCCTCTGACAAGTGTAAACAGGCATGGCTCCCATGGCCGAAAGCTATGATTACACAAGGCCATTCTACCAGTTGTCCGACTTCCATTTTTGTGGAAGTCGCAGTGGCTGAACGGGTTAGGCGGCTGACTTTGTGTGCTGGTGATCAGGACTCTTTCTTTCTTTCTTACTTAGGGTGTGGGTTCAAATCCCAGATGGGACTCAACCCAACAAAAGTACTAGAATCTGTACTTTACTAAGAAAGTGTAATCCCAAATACAACATGTTACATTTGACCACTTTCTAAATGGCCTTATGTAATCATGTAATCATACAATTACTCAGGCACAAAATGACTCTGCAAGAAGATCAGTGACAACACTTCAGTATACTGTTTTGTCAGATGAACCCTATATTAAATTTTGCCATCAATATGGTATCAGGAAGCACTGATTCTTGGTTTTGTCCAATATTGGCTTGTAAAACACACTTGCTTCAATTCAACTCCTGAAATTTCTCGTTTAACCAATAAATGCCCACATATAACTTGAATATTCATCTTACAAGTGTTGATGACATGAGACTTAACTATCCATGACAACAAATGGCATGTCTTTTTTTTTATTTACATTCAGAACTGTCTGTAAGTATACAGACACAGAAATCTGATATGTTTCTCTGAATGTTTTGCAGAGAGGTACCATATCAGGCTAATATTTCAGATTTTAATGAGATCGCCCAGATAATTAGACTATCAGTGATCCATACACTATCTAATTGAAATTACTTTTTACAGATGCTTTGTTTATCAGGAAGATCTACCATTTTTTTATTTACAGGGCTATACTATATCAATTATGTTATTATGACAACAGTGACAACAGTGGCAAACAAGGATAAGTTGGACCGGCGCAGAGAACACGTTTACGAGAAGTAGGCGGTGCATGGCAATGAGCAAATCCATTTGGTTTGTGAAAGGTAGAGCAGATGTAGGCTAGTGCATGTACAGTGCATGACCATGAAATTGATTCCGCACGTAGCTGCAAACGCCTTTCTCGTAAGACTCTCACGTAGTCGGTGTAGCATTTTGGACAACCTGGGGCCCCTTCGCTCACATTGGCAAGCACCAGTGGGTGGCACTCATACATGCCAGTACGGGTCAATTGTCAGGTCGGGCTAAACTCATTCTTGTTTGCCAGTAAGTGACAGCCATTGAATATTCTTGGAGGGACATTATTTATAAAGAAAAATCTGCTGCTTCAGAACATTTATTTAATATTGAAATTCAGAGCCAACTAATCATATATACAACTCATTTCTTTTAAGGACATAAGCATATCTAGCTATTCATCTTTTTCGTAAATACCTGGTAACAAATTTTCATTTCAGTATATTTTTAACAAATGTCTTAAACATAAGATTTACCCCCTTTTCTCCTCCACATACCCCCAACCAAGAACACTCAATGGTCAGTCTCTGGACTTGCACTCTACATTATCAGAACAGGGATTTGATGAAAGACATTTGAAGCATGACAGCTATGCAACAAGCATGTCAGCTGTCACAGTTGGAGATGATGGTGGTGGGTGTTGTAACTGCAGCCGTCTCAAGGACAAGGCTCTCTTTCATCATGGGACCTTCAAAATCCTAAACAGTATTTCATGATGATCTAAGCATATGGTCATTTTTGGACAAAATCTATGTACTTGTAAATTAAAGACTTCATGGACAGTATAAATAATTCAACTCTTTCTTAAATATATTTATCATTTTATCTCAGTCAAAACAGATTTCTGAATAATTTGATGTTATCTGACATGTCTTTTCATGCTATTTGATCCTAATAAGCCTCTCTTCTACCATGAAAGGTGTATAATTTAAAATAAATGATTAAAACATTTTCTCTAACTGATCAATAGTGTTCAAAGTGTCATCCAATTCTATAACATTGCCACAGTTAATCTGTAATACAGTAAAAATTCAAGTACTTCAGTTTGAGTCATCAAAATCCACACTGTCAAGGTGAGGCACCTAATTGCCAGACACAAACACACTCAGCTACCATTGCTTTCATTAAGTCAGGTAGGTCGCAGACTTTGTGTGCTGGCAATCAGGTACCTCACTCTGAATGTGGGTTAGAATTCCATATGGGACTTGACCCAAATAAGTACTACAATTTGTACTTTGCTAAGGAAGTGTAATCCCAAATATAACATATTACATCTGTGCACTTTCTAAAGGCATTGTGTATTCACAGTATACACATTAACAGTTAATTTGCTGATCCATATGATCCTACCTGGTACCCATTCACTGCTGGAAGAACAAAAGTATATTTCTACACAATGAAGTACAGTCATATACTGGACAAAAATAGTAAGGGATATATGTAAATTCCGAAATTATGAATATTGATCTATATATTCATTGTCACACTGATAAAATATCAATCATAAAAATACCAATATCCCTAACTTATTTTGTCCAGTAGATGTTGCATGGCATCATTCACTCTCACACCAGTATCACTTCCATGTACGTCAGCTCTTCTACATCTGGGGCCTTATTCTCGAAACGTTCGTAGCCCTAAGAATTCTTAACTTTGATCGCAGCCAATGTGTTAAGAATGGGCTTAAGAAGTTAGTAGGGCTACAAATGTTCCGAGAATAGCTAGCCTGTTCATACAGCTACAAAATGTCATCATGCCCACTGAAAATCCGACCATGTCTAACTCTTGAAGGTTGCCGTAATATTGAAAATTACTGAATTATGGCACTCATGCATATTCATCAGTATAGGTCAAGGCCAGCAAAATGTCACTTCCTGTGTTCAGCAGTACAATTCTCCCTAATATGGTAAGGAGTTACTTACTATGTACAGCGTATGTGAATGAAATGAGCAAAGATGGAATCTCAAAATAAAGAACCTGACATCCATAACTTCTTGCCTCTATGTTATGAAAGTTATGTGCTGTGTTTATATGTAAGACATCATGTCTTTTCAATCCCTTTCATGTTAAAAAGGGGCGGGGGTAGCCTAGTGGTTAAAGCTTTCATTCGATTCCCCACATGGGCAAAATGTATTATTTCTGGTGTCCCCGCATATATTGCTGGAATATTGCTAAAACCGGGCGAAAACTAAACTCAGTCAGTCAGTCATGTTAAAAGTATTATCTATAAAAATATGGATAAAAATGTTAAAAAGCATGATTTATCTTATTTTTTATGAAATCCGTACACAATTTCTTGACCTAAAACGACATACATATTTATATTGTATTTGCCTAAATTGCATGAGAAATCAACTTTGGTGAAACACCTGTCAATGTCAGATATTGAAATCTGCTTACTGAGACCCCATTTAATAGTAATTGTTGTTAAAAGTCTGACACAGGCAATGTCATAAAACTCAGTGTGAGTCAAAAGCTTGTTCGCATTCACATATTTTCATAAACCTGAAAATCACTAAAACTCCACAGATGAAGAAAAATATTCAGATCACTGACAAACATGCGGCCATGAGGTACTGCAGCATCATCACTCTCACCAGTCCTCGCTGTCACATCTCTCCAATCCTGAACTCTCTACACTGGCTCCGTATTCGTAAAAGTATTGACTTCAAAATTCTCTGCCTCACGTATCTGTCTTTCTACAACTCAGGACCCTCCTACCTTTAAGACTTACTGACACATTACTCTCCAGAAAGACCCTTACGCTCATCACAATGACTGTTACTCGCTGTCCCGAGCTAAAATCTAAAATCATTTGGCCCAAGAACCTTTTCATATCCACGAGCTTCTCTGTGGAACTCTCTCCCAATTGAGTTAAATCATCTCCTTCCCTAGGTACATTAAAAACATGCTCAACACTCATCCCAAGTGACTTTTACTCATCTGTACCTGGCATCTGTATATAGTTTTAACTTGAGCTCAGGAAGCGCTTTAGGAATATCCCTGTGGCATGGAAAGGTGCTATATAAAATGTCTGTTATTATTATTATTTAAGCAGCTCACCTTTATGTAGCTTGAAAAATTATATCTTTTGGTTTTGTAGATTGTTATAAATTTTCAATCAATATAGCAAGAACAGAATTTCCAGAAACCTTGATGTTTTTTCCCTTTTAACATACTTTAACACTATACAGGCCTCTTAAGATGTACAGCTAAATTTCAGATTTTGACAAATAAATTCTGTAATTCTTGAACATTATCTGTGCTTGCATATGATTGATTACTTAAGTACAGACAATGAAAGACACTGTCACCATAGAAACCATATGAATTCTAATGTGTACTCTTGTTTTTCACATCTATTCATATTCACAGCAAAACCTCAATAAGTAGTCTTAATTACCACATATTTTCAGGGATTTGATAATAAAATCATCACACAACTTCTTAAGATATTTTTTCAAATGATATAGGGCATCTCTGCACCTATCGGAACTTGGGATTGAGGAACCACTTCTTGAGGAGCTGGTTTGTGGACGCTGGCATCATCTTCTTACCGTCATGGGTCTGGAAGTTCTCCGCTATCACCCTGTTAACCTGGACAGAAAATCACTTCATCTAAAATCTGCAGAACCTCCTCAAGTCATAAGGGACCATTCATAATTTATGGCTAGGGGGGTCATGATGATTTTTTTGATTTTTTTATTTGATTTGATTTTTATTTATTTATTTTTTTATTATTATTTTTATTTAATTTGTATTTTATTTTTATTGGGGGGACCCATTTTTTCTTGGGAGGTGGGGGTCATAAATTTTGTACACATGTTTCTAGGGGTCAGCAATTTTGTACATAATAATATTTAAAATTATGCTTAAAACATATTGGAAGGGAGAGGGAGTCATTGATTTTGTACATGACATGCAGGGGGTCACTTATTTTGTACATATATTTTAGGCTGGTCATTCACATTTTACATGCTTCTCCATAAAAATCATCATCACCTCCCCATGGCCATAAATTATGAACGGTCCCTAATGAGTAAGTAAATGAGTGAGTACGGTTTTATTCCAGCAATTTCATGGTAGAGACACCTGAAATGGGCTTCACACATTGTGTCCATGTTGGAATCGAACCCGGGGCTTTGGCGTGATAAGTGAACGCCTTAACTATTAGGCTATCACACAGCTCCCTCAAGTTTTAGAACCACAAATCTGGATCACAAAAGAAGAACAAAATTTATTGTCGCTGTTGTTCTTCTTGTTGTTGAGGGGCGGTGGGGTAGCCTAGTGGTTAAAGTGTTGGCTCGTCACGCCGAAGACCCGGGCTCGAATCCCCACATTGGTACAATGTGTGAAGCCCATTTCTGGTGTCCCCAGCCGTGATGTTGCTGGAATATTGCTAAAAGCAGCGTAAAACCAAACTCAGTCAGTCAGTCAGTCTTGTTGTTGAGACAAACTAATGTGATGTGACAGTATACCAAGTGTATAAGGTATGTCTATGGTAATGATAACACAATGTACTATACATAGTCCTCCTTTCTACTCTCCCCAGATAGCTATCCTACCTTTGTGAGCATGTCGTGAATATCACACGTGGCGGCACACTTTTTGAACACTTCCACCACTGAATTTATGAAGTAACTGCCTTCCTCTGTATTTCTGTATGACACAAACCCTGCAAAAAATACAATCCGTCTATCATCAGACTGATAACAAAAAATACAATCCGTCTATCATCAGACTGATAACAAAAAATACAATCTGTCTATCATCAGACTGATAACAAAAAATACAATCCGTCTATCATCAGACTGCTAACAAAAAATACAATCTGTCTATCATCAGACTGATAACAAAAAATACAATCTGTCTATCATCAGACTGATAACAACAAATACAGTCTGTCTATCATCAGACTGATAACAAAAAAATACAATCTGTCTATCATCAGACTGATAACAAAAAATACAATCTGTCTATCATCAGACTGATAACAAAAATTCAGTCGTTAGATATTTGGTGTTTAGTGGAGTTAATCAGTCTGGTATAGATAGTGAAGAAATTTAGATATTTGGGGTTAGATTAGTTTAGAATAAGTAGGTTTTGAACATTAAAAGAGTTTGAATTTAGATATTAGGGGTTAGTAAAATCATAGGGGCGTGCCTCGCTTAGAAACAGCATTAGAAAGACATATACAGAGTCATGCAAAAAGTATTCAGACAAAATGGCGACCTCGTTTTATTGCGGAATTGCTTCGCAACTTTGAATTCTCATTATCGGCAATCGTGATGAATAATGGCACGGACATTATTTTTGGTAACAGTCATTCATGTGATTGGTCAGGTCACGTGGGTGTGTTGTCGTCTGCTTTGTTTACATTACGTCGCGTGAGCATGAACTGAACATGGGTCGAAAAGGTAAGGAACTGACCCCCTACATCAACAAGGTAGTGAAACAATTACGTTTGGAGGGAAAACCTATAAAATAAATAAGTAACCTACTTGATGTTCCTCGATCAACTATCTGGTCTTTTATTAAACATTTGTTTGTGCGAGATTCGACAGAAAACAAGCCGAGAAGTGGTCGACCTCATACTGTCACTCCGCGTGATTACAGGAAATTGGAAAAGTTGGTGAAAGTGAATAGACGTGACACTTTGGCAGATATTACCCAAAAATTCAATGAAAATAGACCTGATCCAGTGGTAAAAAGAACTCTGCAATTTCATTTGCACAAAAACGATTATAACAGACGTGTTGCAAAGAAGAGGGTTTTTGTAAGGGAGATTAACCAAAAGAAGCGGCTTGGCTGGTGTAAAGAAACAGACGATTGACAGTTGATCATTACTGGAGCAAAGTTATCTTTTCTGACGAGAGTAAGATAATGATTGGACATGATGAGAGTGTTTACATATGGAGAAAACGAGATGACTGACTGACTGAGTTTAGTTTTACGCCGCTTTTGGCAATATTCCAGCAACATCACGGCGGGGGACACCTGAAATGGGCTTCACACATTGTACCCATGTGGGGATTCTAACCAGGGTCTTCAGTGTGACGAGCGGACGCTTTAACCACTCCGGTGCACCGGGCGAGATCAACGCAAGAATACATGATCAGAAATCACATAAATAACATGTCATGGCCTGCTCAAAGTCCAGACATCAATATCATCGAGAATGTGTGGTTATTTCTAAAAAGGAAATTGCAAGGAAGATAACATTGTATCCATTCTCGTGAAAACCTTGTACACGAAATTCAAGACATTTGGACCTCTGTTACGGCTGAATACGTGTAATCCTTGTACAACTCCATTCCAAGGCAGATCTTGAATGTTATCTGACTGAAGGGACACCTAACTAAATATTAGGTAAGTTTCAGTTCACTGCTCGCATTCTTAGAGAAAATATCTATGATTTTGAACTACCCACTTCCCGGGACTAGCGATAAGACATCGCCATTTTGTCCAAATACTTTTTGCACGACTCTGTAGGTGTATAGACCCAACCCTATTACTATATGAAAGGAAAGGGATGTAACGACGAAACCACCCTCTCCTCAATCAAAGTTACATTTCACAACGTAAAATATTTTTAAGGCCCCGCCGAAGCCTACGGAAATTAGCTGTAAATTGTCACAATCGGATCAATATTTCAAATGTTATATGCCACAACTCACCGAAAACAGCTACCTCCACAAATCCAAGCCAAAAGCATGGATCAGCCAAGACAGCGGGAAACTCACCTTTTAATTTAAACTCCTCCGATTGGTGGAAAATAAATATCCAGTAAGATTTTGTCTGTTTGCTAATGGGCGCGAAATATGAACTTTGCAATATTCCTTCCATTTTGGATGATGTAAGGAACAGTAAATTGGTAAGAATAATTTAAGCAGTTATAAAAATGCATTTAATATTGATTCATTTTAGGAAATTATATTTATAAATATTTAACCTCTAAATTTATTTTTACCAATTTACTGCTCATGTCATTTGACATTCGTGACCAACTCGTGTTATTCCGGAACAAGCTGGATAGCAACTCATGCCCCTCTGGAAGGATTTCATATTGGCGCATGAACATCAGAACTACTTTAAACAGGAACGATAAATCTATTCTTGTTTGATTCCAATGGTACTTATAATATCACCAAAGTAATCATACATTGTATTGCTGTTTATGGTTTTAAAGAATTAAACCTTTTTGATACAACTAAAAGGAGAAAAACTTATTTGTTACAGACTTATTCTGACATAATTATTACCAGATTTTCCCCTTAAATTTCCAATTATATTTTTAAATTGTGTTTGATAATCACAAACAGGATTTGTTTTATTAATTATGTAAATAAAATTTAAAAAAGCTACATTTAATCCCAAAACAGAAACTCAAAAATGTCTTTAAAATATTTCTCAAACTGAACATTCGTGTAACCTTGTTGTCATACCCCAAGTGGAATTTAAATGAATTTGCTGACAAATATATGAATGACCCCCCCAAAAAGTCAGACTAAAATATTCCCAGAGATGCGAAGTATATGCCCAGTGTTAAAGATGAAAGTAGTTGATTAGTTACATGCAGATATATCTAATATTATTGTTTTGAAACTGTAGCGATTTATAATTACATTTCCTAAAATTGTTGGAAGCACACGTACAATCTCCATAGCAAGATCGTCAGAAATACCCCCAGTTGGACCCATGAGAGCCGTTATGTCAACAAACGCACGTGCGTGATTTTGAATCTCTCACCGTCAATCGCATGATTCCTATCAAAAACTTCATAATAGGCAGCAAAATCCTGTTAGTTAAGTTCTTTGTACTTTCAATATGACGATATATATTTTTTATGATTTTTCAAACAACGACATAATGCCATAAACGATTTAAGTACTCAGGATTATTTTTACCAAAGCACTGCAGTCATTTGCGCGTGTTCTGATTGGTTTGTCGTATTTTCGCACATAACAAGCATCAAAAGGGGGACAAGTCTTCTTGGAGGTTACAGAAAGAGGCGAGTGGCGACGAATGGTCATTTGAATGTCAAGGTCATCTATGGCCGACAAGTGAGTATGATTGCCGATGAATTTGTAGAAATGCCTGCTTACTGTCAAGGAAATGATATGGATATGTTGCAATCAGTTTTTAGACCCGTGGAATATGGCCGCCAATCGAATCTAGTCCTACATAGGTGCTGTCAACAGGGCTGGAATTAATAAACGAATTTAAAAGGTGAGTTTTTGCTGTCTTGGCTGAACCATGATTTTGGCTTGGACTTGTGGAGGGAGCTGTTTTCGGTGAGTCGTGGCGTGTAACTTTTGAAATAATGATCCGAATGTGACAATTTATTGCTCATTTTGTAGGGAAATCATCTAGCTTTCGATCCATAGGCCTCAGCGGGGCCTTAAAAATATTTTACATTGTGAAATCTAGCTTTGATTGAGGAGAGGGTGATTTCGTCGTTACATCCCTTTCCTTTCATATAGTAATAGGGTTGGGTCTATACACCTATATGTCTTTCTAATGCTGTTTCTAAGCGAGACACACCCCTATGAGTAAAATTAGTTAAATCATTAGATATTCATATAATATCTCACTATATATTAAGCATGGCTTCTTTTCCTGGAATAACCACATTTGAGCTTTTCATTTGCTCTCAGGTTTTACTTTATGTAAGTAAGACCTATTTCCAGGTTTTACTTTTTGAAAGTAGGACCTCTTCCCAGGTTTTACTTTTTCCTAACTCTATATTTACATCAACATTCCAATTCAGATGATATGTGAGTGTTTGAAATCAATTGAGAAACATTGTCAAAGATCAATTTCAAAGTTCTAATGTTTTCCTAAGCAGGATTAGAACCGCATCTAACAGTCTATAAAGCTGACGCTCTACTCACGGCCACCAAGCCAACAAAGACATAAGGGTTAAATTATCTATTTATAGTTACTGTCATGAGATTGATTTTACTAGCGCTTCTGTTATTCTTATGTATCTTCATTACACGATCATCTAATTATCCATCATTGACGTTATGTTTGGGAAAGTAAGTCCTCGACCATCGGGTGGCTACGCACTCTCGGTCTTACTTCTCCCTACCCTCCGGTCTCGGGTCTTAATTTCCCAACCATAACCTCGGAGTCGTGCTTTATCCTACACATAAAACAAAAGTTTACCATTCAGCTCCTCATCAGAAAATAAGTGCTATCATGTTTAGCTGATTAAACAATTAGTAAAATTACGCTTCCACAAAAAACACAGTTTGGGAATCAGATTGTAGCTATGACAATAATTCATACTTGCCATTGTCTTCCTGGTTAATAATAACCACAATGTTTAAAGCATGTGATACAAACTTCAATATTGTGAGTTACCTGCTACGCTGGATTGAGCAATGATCATGTCAGAGAAAGATGGAAGAGACTGCAAGTCCAAATACCGTCCATCAGGCCTTTCTAGTTCTCCAAAGGCATCGCCCTGCTCTCCAGTTATGTCCTTTTCTGATACTTGTACTGAACCACGTTTAGTGTGAAAACTAACACAGCCCCCATCTTCTTCCGCTGGGAACAAAAGATATTGAAATGATTGATATTCTATTAAATACCTTGTAGTATTCAATAACAAAAGGGTGATTGGGTAGCCTAGTGGTTAAAGCGTTGGAATGATTGATATTCTACTAAATACCTTGTAGTATTCAATAACAAAAGAAGCCCAGGATTTGAATCCCTACTACATGGGTATAATGTGTGAAGTCCATTTTGGGTGTCCCCCACAGTGATATTGATGGAAAATTGTTAAAAGCTGTGTAAAACTAAACACACTCACTCACTCACTGAAAAACAAAAGACTTGCGTCTCCTGAATGGACATTAATTCCCAGTTAACACATGTTGGAATATGGCCACAGAGTGATGTACGGTATCCACTTTTTTCCTAGACTTCTCTGCCTCCAGCCCTAACCTCAAAAGGGGCGTTGGGGTGGCCTAATGGTTAAAGCATTTGCTCGGCATGCTGAAGCCACTGGTTCAATTCCCCACACGGGTACAATGTGAGAAGCCCATTTCTGGTGTCCTCCACCGTGATATTGGTGCAATATTGCTAAAAGTAGCGTAACACTAAACTAACTCACTCACCTCAAACCGCCAACAATGCAGCTGCTTTTGAACTTTCAAAATTAACGTCGGTCTTTAGGCCCGAAGCCGACTGAAAACCATTTGGACCCACAGCTTTTGTTTTCTGCAGCTCCTTATGGCCGACCGCTGTTTCATCCCCAATAACTAAGAGTATTATTTCTATATTGAAATTCTGATCAGGACCCACAACTTTTTATGGTTCTGGGTCCTTAGGGCCTTCAGCTTTTCAGGGTTAAGGTCAAATACTGACCTTTGAACCAACCTATTACAAGAGTGATGGCAAATATAGAGTGACACTCAGAGGGAAGACACATATAGCAAGAAAGCACTGTTGTATAGAGCACTTTTGACCAAGATACTAATGAACAGCTTAAGAGTGTGGACTTTGAACGTTATAAACAATTTTAAAAAGTCTAGCAACAATTAGAGAGTGCACATACTACAGGCATATTACATGCCACTTAATCACCATTGTTTTAACATATGTCATATTTGACGACTTTCTGAAAAGGTACTTTGTATCCATAGCTTTGGCCATGGGAGCCATCTAGGTACTGTTCTAGTACCTGTCCTCAAATATTGTACATAGTTAGAATTGGTTTTCAGCAACTCATGCTTGTCAAAAGAAGTGACAAGTCTCTGGCTTGGTTGACACATGTCATCGTAACGCAATTGTATAGATCAATGCTCATGCTGTCAATCACTGGATTGTCTGGTCCAAACTGGATTATTTACAGACCGCCATCATATAGCTGGAATATTGCTGAGTGCGGCGTTAAATAACAAATTATTACTTGAAATGTATTAAAAACAATTCATACTCACTGCCCCGGCAAGCTTGTATCAGAAACAGCTTCGGTTTCCCTTGTAGGATGGGGCAGTTGATACTACCAAATGTGTTGAAGAGGTCTCTGTTTGTGATGAAGTTGTCATTGTCAAATTTCCCATCCACACCATACATGCGTTGGTCATTACCCCCATGAGTCAGGATCACCACCACACAGGAATCAACTTGGTTCCATGGACAACTTCCCGCAAATTCTCTCAGCTTCGTTCTCATGAGCTAAAAGACAGCAGTTGGCTCTTGCAGATATGGCAATTTAAGAATTAATAATTCCTTCCATGCAAACATGCAACATTATCTGTGAACAAGTGTTTGAAACAAGTAGTCTTTAAAGTTGACTCAAGGGTGGGGAAAGTTTGGCCTAGGACAAACTTTCCCTTGGGAAGATTTAGCCTAGGGGGGTGGGGGTTAGGTTTGGCCTAGGCTAAAGTTTCCCCGGAGAAAGTTTGTCCAGGGGGAAAGTTTGGCCTGTTACACGGGGCCTTCAGCGTGACAAGCAAACACATCTTTAAGAACAAATGACAATATTCAAATCTTTTATCCAAACTTCGAATGCTTTTATTGAAGCAAATGTTAGCAACATTTGCTGACACAATAGCTCTTTCAGAGGAGTGTTTTTTTGTAATCTCCTTTGTTTAAAAATGATTAGTTTATGCTCAGTGTAGGTTCATAAAGCTAAACATAGAGAATGAGGGTCTAAATCAGACATAAATTTCTGACATTGAACACACTTGTTTTTTGCCATAGCTGAATTAAAGACAAAGGAGAAAAAGGGCAGGAAATATGGCAAATATACAGCCGATAAAGAAATTGAAACTTGGTTGTCTCAAGGACCAATGATAGAAGAAAATTTCACTCTCACTTCTGTATACGTGTGGTGTGTAGACCATACAGAAAAATTGTGATTTTTTTCAAACAACAATACAGTGACGTCATAGTTAGGGGAGGTAACTCTGTCAGTTAGGTAGGTATACCACTAGGGATAGCTATGACTTAGTGTTAAAAAATTCATTTTCATTTTCTGTATGTGTCTGTGGAAACCACAGGAATAAGGCAACCATAATCCAAAGGGAATGTTTAAGCCATAATTATGATAAGTTTATGCTCAGTGTAGGTTCCTAAAGTGATAAACTCACAAATAGTGAACACCAGTTGTAATCAAATACCTACCTCAGCTGTTAAGTTATGCAGGATACTGACTCCAAATCCCAGTCCCTCAAATAACATTTTCACATTTCGTACATCATTATCTGTTCCACATCTGGCTTGCATATAGTGAAATTCCTTGTTGTTGATGACAAGTACATAGCCACGAGGGGTGCTCTCCATGGTATAAACCTAAAGAACCAACATGCAGTCATCAATAAGCATAACAGTAAAGTTAGTCATTATCTCCAGGGCCGTTTCACTAAGCTCTCGTAAGCCTAAGATCTCATAACTTTCCTCGAAGCATTCCTACCTCCTATACTGTAACATTTACTTACGATAGTCTTAGCTCTACAAGAGCTTTGTAACACAGGGCCCAGGTTGCCATTGTACAAAATGTTCTTAGCTCTAAGGTGATCATAATTTCCTTATCTTTACATAGACATACGACAGTCATCGCTCTAAGGTTGTTTTCCACAAAGTGATCCTAAAACTACTGTACTATAACACAGTCAATGTTAAAATATGATAGTTACGATCACCTTAGTTATAGGATCACTTTGTGGAACAGTGTACTGTGCGTAAAACAACCTTAGAGTGATGACAATCATAAGTTTACGTTGAGGTATGGGAGTTACGTCCACCTCTGTTATAGGATCACTTTGAGATTGATTAAATCCCTCATTATTTGGGCATAGAAAATATTAATGTTATTATTTCGACACAAGTATCGCAATAATTCAATGTTAAATATTCACATTATTGTCAGTAGTCTGTATACATGTTTAACAAATGACATCAGTATAGAGGATAACCGCTGCCAAGTCCATTTTACCATTAAACTTCAATAACATGTTTAGATTGACTGATTCCTAATATTACTCAAGACATACTGAGTGTTATTTGTATTGTTTTCACTCACGTCATCAGTATTCCAGCGCCTGTGGTAGCTGTAGCCATGCAGAGCTATAGATGCTGAAGCAAAAACAAGCATGAGTTTACAGTGTGTACAGGTAAGTACAGGTAAAAATCAGTAAGAACAGGTGAGGGTGTAACAATTGATGCATGACAGTTATACAGACTGCAGTATCAAAAATTAACAGTGATTGTAATGACACAAAGATATTAGCTAGTGAGTTTTCAGTCTCAATGGCACAGAGTTGTCTCCCTTAGCAGTTTAGCTGAGACAGTTAGTCTGAGCACGGTGTAGCACATGGCAAGAGTCAGTCCTTGTTGTAAGTGACTTATTACAGAGATGCAGCAATACACTTTTGATGATCAGCAGCATGCTCATGATACAAATGAATAAAATACTGTCTCTCATGAATTCATAGTTGTAACCATAGATAGAATAGATTTCCGCCTGTATCGTCCCTTAAATTTCTTTCTAGTCAAATCTTATCACCTGAATATATATTCCTCATCTGATAAGGATGAGTTTTAACATGTTTCTTTAATTGTACAATGTATCTGATAATACTGAAAGACATATCCAGCTTCTAAAAATGCCACTCAAAGAAATTGTTAAAATTTAGATGAGATACAAGCAGAAGTATTACCCAAAAATATACCTTGGCTATTTTCTTAATATAATTGATTCGTTTCCAGATGTTTTGTCTAAACCATCAATTACCAAAATAAAATAGTACTATTCAATATTTTAGTTGTTCTATGAATACAATTTCAGTAGTCTGTGATAATAAAAGTGTCTTGATATTTTTATTTTGTCATCGTTGTGAAATATGTCTTGTAATAAGAAGAGCTAATCACAAACTCATCTCAAATGGTCAAATGAATGATGGACAGGCTTAATCTGAACTTCTTACGAGGTTCACTTGAGTACGACTGAGGATTATCCTGAAGTAACCTCATCTCAACATCATCATCATCATCAACAGGCTGCGATGGAGGCTGCGAAGAAGGCAGAGGTGGAGGGGGAGGCTGATGCGTTGTATTCACCACTTGAGCCGTCTGACCAACAAACACCCCTGAAGGTGCTTGCACACTGCTGCTCCTTGAGCTTGTCTCCTGCATTACTGGGGGGAGTCCTTTCTCAATACGATACCTCATTTCATGGTTGCGTATATGTTCAGCACAGTGTTCGTGACCTGTTTCATCCAAACATTGCAGGAAAGCATTGTATGCTCCTCGGTGACGGCGGTTCAAGTCGGACAGAATAGTTCGGACCTGCTCACTTCTGGGTTTTTTGCACTGAACAGAATAAAAGTATGAACAGTAATAACTAGGGCTACAATGAGTGAGTGAGTCAGTTTAGTTTTACGCCACACTTAGCAATATTCCAGCTATATGGCAGTGGTCTGTAAATAATCGAGTCTGGACAAGACAATCCAGTGATCAACAGCATGAACATCAATCTTCGCAATTGGGAGCCGATGACATGTGTCAACCAAGTCAGCAAGCCACCCGATCATGTTAGTGGCCTTTTACGACAAGCATGGGTTACTGAAGATCAATTCTAACCCGGATCTTCACAGGTACTGTTAGGGACCTGTAAGTTACACTACAGCATGATTTGTACTTATTTTCTTATTGTGATTCACTGAATGTGGAAGTGAATTGTAACTGCCCTACAGAACTACAGATAATCTTTTGGGTCATTGAGTTATGTACTCGCTTGTTTTCATCTCAGTTGGGTATCCTAAGAGAGAGAGATGAGAGAGATGTTTATTCAAATCAAAGGCCACTGGCCCAAATGACATACATTTGCAATATATACAATAAATATACATTTGTAATATATACAGGATATATACAAAATAGTTTAAATTACAAGAATAGAAGCGTACAATATGAGAGAGTATAGCAGTAGATTAAACAAACAGCATGTAGATTATTGGTGAAGATAAGGATATAATTTAAAGGCAATGAATACATATTTACTTAAATTTAACAGTGTTTTAGGACATTTGGTGTTCATTAGATTAGCAAATGTTGTAACTGAGGGATGGTTGTGATACATCGAGTGAATATAGGAGTTTCGGAGTTGGGTGAAGGCTTTGCAGATTAATAAAAAATGATACTCGTTTTCAATTTGATGGATTCCATATCGGCTGCAGTGAGAGCGGGGTATCCTAATTTTCCTTTGAGTAACCAAATAAATTGTACTCACCTCACTTAAACTCATTTGGGTATTTTGCAATTTTCCATTAACTGTAAAACTATAATAAAGACTAAATGTTGGTTTACGTGTTTGATATTAATTTTTGATCTGTAATATGAATTAATATAAGAAAGACAGCAAGTTGCCAAGTTGATGTGTTGAAATAGAACCTCTCAATATACCTGTTATTTTATCTATCCACCGGTACACAAGCTAAGATTTGACTTTTTTGTATGCACGCATGTAAGATAAAATTTATTGAGTATTTACAAAACCTCAAGCGAACTTATACGCAACAGACTTAATAGGAATTGAGTTTTCACATAAATATTTGTGTAATGTACGCAGATACACAGCTTATCTGTACCTCTGGCCCTAATAATAACCTCTTTCACAGATAAGTGTCACAGCTCCAATTTCATAACAGTCAGATCTTCGGCAACAAAAATATACCTATAAGGGTCAACATCGACCCCTCTGTAGAACACTGATTCAGGTGAATTCTGAACAAACTTCCTTTGCTCAATCTAAATGAAAAAGCTATGGGTTCTTTGAGTCAATCAGATTGCAGATTTCTAAAAAATTAACACCATCATGAATACGAATATTGCTTCAATCCATTGTTTGCCATATTTTGTGTGTATCTGACATATTTTGTGTGCATTTAAAATGACAGGGAGTATGAAACATCAACAACAATATAATGGGGCGGCCTATTTTGAGTACATTAGAAATGTACAAAGATACAAATTTATAGATGTTAGGATGTACAAAACAAGTGTTTGCCACTAATATGGCAATGTCCCCCGTCGCTAAAGAAAACTGAAGTATTTATAACATATTTACTACTTTTAATTTTTTGGTCACATACAAGATGCCTGAAATGACTGGTGTCTGCATAATCACCCATTATAGGCTGTCGAAATAATTAAGGACATTGGGTGCAATGTTTTATGAGATATCATGTTTTCATAAGTTTGAAAACTTATCAAAGTTTCGTGGTGACCTTGAAGATATGGTAAAGGTCACTAATGTAGGCTGTCACCAAATTTGAAGACATTGGGTACAGCAGTTCATGAGATATCATGTTAACAAGAGTATGTAAAGTGGTCAGTGTCATGGTGACCTTGAAAATAAGGTCAAGGTCACCAAAATCGACTGGTGTGGAGAGAGTGCTCTATGATTATAGGACAAAAAGTTCTTAGGAAAAAAAGTGACAGTAAAAAGGTCCTTGGTAAAAAAGGTTTTTTCAGTAAAAACTGATTTAGCTATTTATTTGACAAGATTGACAGTGATTGACATTTTTTATATCAACATTTCAATACGTCATTATGCCATAAGACTTTTACATTTGTTGTTTGTGTGACAATGAAAAACTAAAAACTAAAAAAGCATTGTTTTTCTATACATTTCTTGTTAGGAAATGAAAAGGGGTCTTTTTTCCAGAGGACTTTTTACCTAGGCTATATAGGACTTTTTAAACGAACACCTGCTCGATTTGGTGAATTTTGTAACCATGACAACCTACTCGCAAGTTATAATCATAGAGGATCAAGTACTGATCATCCAAAGTCTCTCACAATTGTCCTTCTCAAAATCATCCACACAAACAAACCTGGATATATTCCAACATCATGTCTGTGAAGACACCATTTTCAACCAGGTGGTCCCAGAGAGAATCGGGCATTACGTTGGACACCAGAAAGACTCGGCTCCGTCTCAGAGCCTCTAACTGAAATTCATCCATTGTTCAGCAGTGCTCACAACTCTCCCATATCCTGAAAAAGTTATTATCACCTTAAAATGTGACCTGCTAGAAATACTTTATTTTCTAAAAAAATTCTAAAATCTTTTTCTCTAATTTTCTTGGTGAACAGGCAAAATGAAACATTTACATGATTCCTTAAAGGGCACATGCAACGTAAAACACAACTTTGCAGATTCTGATACCTTTCGGTATGGACTTCATCAAATCATCAAAAATGCAAATTCAACTTATAAAGTTGAAAAATAACGCGATGAAAAAACCCGCGCGAAATCGTAGTTCAAACTATTCACTAACTTTCCCCAAGCGCTTGGGGGAATTCAAGTGGTTTCAACAGCTAGGCTGCGCTCATAGCACATGCGCAGTGAAATAGGTTCGCGGAGCTTGGAAGCAGGTTGTCCGGTGAATATTCGGTGAAGGCTTTGGTGTGAACTATTTTTCTAATGTTTTGTTGATATTTCACAGGCGCGAGCTTCTTATATGTTATTACAGTAGATTACCGATTTAACTGTTTATATAATGTCACAACCTCCAAAGTGTTATCACAATCCAGGGGCGGATACAGCTTTTTGAGTGCATGCACAGTTCATTTTCACCCATTTTCACGAGAATTTCGCTGGTAATTTAATAAACTTTCAGGACAAAAGGGTGTGTGTGCGCCCATCCACCCCAGTCTGGATCTGGCTATGCAATCTCAGTACAGACTTTACCATGCTCATGAATATCATTTGATTGGAGAAATGACCTTCATATATATTGAGAAAAGAAAAGACGAATGAGGGGTAATGGGTATCTATTCTGTCAGAACAAAATAACTGAAAAACAAACATTGTGTACTGGAGTAGTATTAGTAGTGGGGGTATGAATACAGGGTACTAGGTACAAACTAGGTGCAAACTAGGCAGAACCAAAGCAAACTATGTAGAACCTAGGCAAACTATGTAGAAACTAGTTTGCCTAGGTTCTGCCTAGTTTGCACCTTGTTTGCACCTTGTTTGCCTAGTCTGCCTAGTTTTCCATATAGACAATTGTGCGATGTAGATATATAGTACAAACGAAATGCCTCCGAAAAGACAACTATCGCAAGACCAAGTGGAAGAGATTCGCAAGATGCATGGGAAAATCTCTGCACAAGAAACGAAACAACGATTTGGAATCGGTTCCAATCGACACCGCAAAATATAGAATACAGAAGAAGAAGATATGCAAATAGCTACAAAGCCCATTTCCTCCTCCCCAGCTACAAATCCGAGCTCCAGCACATCTGTATTGCCAACCGCAGAACCGTCTACCAACACCCTCTTGCCCGCTGGCGAGATAGCTCCAAATCCGATGTCAACCTCCTGCACAATCCTATTGCCTGCTGCAGAACCGTTGACGTCGCCAACCGTCCAGGACTTCTACAATCGTGGAGCAAACAGCGACAATGTTGTCGGCTCGTGTGGAGCAAACAACGAATTTGTTGGTCGACATCTTGTCTAGGCTGGACAAGGACAACGACGACGAAGACCTCCAAGAGGAAATAGAAAGCGTCAAGGAGGAACAAGAAGAGACCCATCTGGATATCGAGAAGGTGCGGCAGATGGTAGAATCGGCCCAAAAGTGGACCTACCTTTCGATAGCCGCCGTGTTTCTCTGGAAGGTCATCCACAAGACCTGGAAGCACAGCACACCAGCCCACATACCGGTCGAAAGACAGGCCGACGAGAAGACAGAAACGACCAAACCAGTTTGCACGACCAAACCCGGGGCCCCCCACTACATGCAGTAGAAAAAAATATGTGTGTACGCAATTGTAAATATAGATAAAGAACTATATATTTTGCAGCAATGCATATTGTATGCAACAGAGGAAATCCCCCTCATTTCCCATTCGAGGAATTCGACAAAGCAGAGGCTGCATACTGGAAAGAGAACCCTATGGAGTATTCTTCTGTGGAGTAAAAGCTACGAGAAATGGCTGGGGAAGGCCCAATAGACCGACCAGCTCGTATACTAGGCCACTTTGGCTAAGATACGGCAAAACGATTTACAAATCGGAGCAGAATGTATATCGTTGGATACGCTGGTGGTATTCTATTCTGTATTCCTGGTGGGACTATTTGTTTCTAGTTGTATACCACAGACACCAGTCTATCTTTGTTTTTTGTGCGGTGTCGTCTTTTCCGGGCCTACTCTCCAGAGAAGCAGGCTGTTTGTTTTCCACAGGGCTTCTACCCCGCTAAGTTTTTCTGTTTCTTTCTCTAGAAAGTATCCATACTTCGGTATTTCTATGCCTGTAGCAGGGTTCCCGGGTTTGGTCATCTGCTTTGGAATCGGTGCCGTTGCAGCTTCTACCGCTATAGTTTGCATTTTTTCGTCCAGTAGGTTGTTGTAGTCTTGCTTTATCGAAGATAGCTTTCTTGGATCTGGGGCAACGACTACAAATTGGAAAATCTTGAAACGTTGGGCTTTTTGGGTTCCATTGCATTTGGGTTGCCGAAACTCATGGTGCCCTACAGACGTTGAGGCTCATTATAACCAACCTTGGTGTCGGTCAGAAAAGATGGATTTGTGGTTTCTGAAAAAATGGGTTGCCCTAGCTAAAATGAGATTCTTATAAATAAAACGTTGCTGTTGCCCATGGATACCAAACGATGGCTCGCAATTGATG
Organism: Haliotis rubra; assembly: GCF_003918875.1. Classification (NCBI taxonomy): domain Eukaryota; kingdom Metazoa; phylum Mollusca; class Gastropoda; order Lepetellida; family Haliotidae; genus Haliotis; species Haliotis rubra. The sequence goes on along the minus strand of NW_025765603.1, from coordinate 1,423,309 downwards.
GTGTCACGACACCGTTGTAGTTAATAGTATAGAAAGACATCGAACGATGTCTCCCGCTCGGGAATCATCTTTTTTACTGGGCGCTGGGAGCGGAATTAACCCAAATAAGGCCATTAGGGTACCCTGTATTCGTATCCCCACTACTAATACTACTACTGGGGACATATTTCGCCCTGGGGACCTTTTTATGGTGAAAGATGGGCCTGCATGCATGGCTTGGTCAGAGCAGACAGCATACACACTGTCAAAATACACGCAGTAGACACTAATACAAACCATGACTAGAATACCAATCAAAGAAGTCATGACTTCAATTTATGAACATAGCTGAACAATCACCACTTCATACTGTTCTGCTGTTTTATCCACTGGCCGCCAATACACATCAATTAATTATCAACTCTCAATAATATATTTCTAACAGTCTGACCACTACATATACAAACACTTTTCATGATATTCTGTAATTTGTACATGGACAGAGCTTGTGAAAAACCAGTATGCTAGTGCCGAAGGGGTCGTTGGCACAGGCAATACAGATATGTACCCAAGGTACGTTTCTGTATACAGAAGTGAGTTTCTGTATACAGAAGTCAAGATCAGAATACAGAAACGTATACCCTTAGGTCTTGTCCCCTCCACACTCTACTAGGGGTACATATAGTACCCATGCCGACATGGTATCAGTGGTATTCGTGATCCATCATTGTTTTGAACAAAAGAAATTAACAAATTGAGTGATCCACTCAAGTAAACAGTCGAAAGATAATTTTACTTGAATACAAACGACCACTCCCGGATACAGTCCATATATTAGTTCAAATACCTGTTTGTCAATAAATCTGTGTCCGTCCTCTTTATGTTGTTGCTATGTTTAGACTTTAAGACTAAGAGAGATGGTTACATTTATGTATTCGGATTATTGTGAAGCATTATACAACGCACTTACCTTGAGCAGAACGGATGTTTCCTGGTTTCGGTTTGTATGGGAATCCCCTGTGACTATTTTTAAACCACACGGAGTTCCAATGGAAGCTCCTCACAGCGATCTTTCATCCCTCTAAGCTGAACATTTCCATCGATTGCGGCTGAGGTGGAGTTTTCAGAAACTGGTTCCTGCTCACTTCGTCTGTATTTGACGTCACATCCACTTTAGTTTGGGGCATTCGTGACCAACTCGTGTTATTCCGGGACAAGAATAGCGATCTTCTTGGAGGTTACGGAAAGAGACGAGTGGCGACGAATGTAGTTTGGGGCCGTGAGCATTCGTCACCACTCGCCCCTTTCCGTAACCTCCAAGAAGATCACTATTCGGCTTGTCCCGGAATAACACGAGTTGGTCACGAATGGGCCGTGAGGAGAGTTCCGCATGCCTCTGCTACTCAAGTTTTCGGATTTGGTCTACCTGTAATGCATATGCAAGCAGCTTACTTTATAACTTGTTAAGTGCTTTCCTGAAAAGGCAAGGTTTTAAAATATTCAAAATGTTGTGATATCAGGAGACTGTGTCCACAGGACAGTGTTCGCTAAGATTGGCTTGCCATTGCTGGGCTCCGTCTATTTTTGCTTGCAAGATAAGCCTTCTTGTGGGCTACGGAAAGACGCAGTCTGTTTGTCCCTGAATAACCTGAGTGGTGACCGAGAAGGAAATTTATAAGTTGCAATAGAGTGTGCCGTCTGCAACATTACAGACGCATTACTGCGGCGTATCAAATAACCAAATCTGAATCAGACAAACGCTTGTTATTGACAGTCTCGCGCTGCACGGTCAGTGTGGAGTGAAGATTACCATGATACAAAATATCACATATTTTTTTTATAGTTTGAATATGGATATGAACTTCTATATTATATATGATGCGACGTTTCGGTGTAGATTCTCATACCGTTGTGAAAGAGTGAAGTATACTGACGACGACGAATTAGATCTATGGTTTAACGTCGGCTTCTGGCGGGCGCCAATTTCGCCGACGGGGCAGGTGGGATTTAACATTAAATTATAAATAGCTGGTAACAAGGGATAAATAACCATGCCCCCAAAAATGTAAATGTAGGGGCTTTAACCTAAATAAATTTAGAATGGAAACGTTTAAAACATGAGATAAAAATAATAAATAGCCGAAGTTATAAAGGGAAAGAGAGAAAAACAAAGGCTATAGTTTGTTAGTTAATAAGAGAAAGATTGACAACTACATGATAGGGTAGATAGACGGGGGCCTACAGTGGGGGTGGGGGTATAAGAAATAAGTGAAGTACTGCAGCTCAGAACGGACTTATATACATCAACAGGGATGAAGTAATAACAACATGTAGGTATGAATTAAGGGGATTAACAACAGTAACAAGGCACGGTGGTAATAATGTAGTGACTATAAACCAATAGTCCACGGGGCAGAAACAAAATATACATGGCTGATAAGATTCATTAGCAATGATAGCTGGAGTGTTCTAATCTGTTGTTTTTATCAGTTCATTGTATGCAGATAGGATGAGAGATCCCTGACCTCTGTTTATTTTTTTCTGACTATTAGTATTGTAATCCGAGTCAGCTGAGTTCCCTCAGCTATAACTGACTGACTGAGTTTTGGTTTTACGCCGCTTTTAGCAATATTCCAGCAACATCACGGCGGGGGACACCAGAAATGGGCTTCACACATTGTGTCCATGTGGGGATTCGAACCCGGGTCTTCGGCGTGACGAGCCAACGCTTTAACCATTAGGCTACCCCACCACCACCCTCAGCTATAAGGTGTGACGATAACAGATGAGTGTTTCTGAGCAGGAGACAGGCGCTTTGGTGTGAGCGAGTTTAGTTTTCCATCGCTTTTAGTAATATTCCGGCATCACGACGGGAGGCACCAGAAATGGGCTTAACTCACTGTACCCATGTTGGGAATCGAACCCAGGTCGTCGGCGGGACGAGCGAAGGATTTAACCACTAGGCTACCTAAACGTCACTGACGCTGTGAAACCCAACGTGTTGGAAGAATGTCATGCCCAGGCCATTCCCTTGAATGTTCTCCTCAAAATTCTCACGAGGGACGCGTACTGTATATGCTCTGTGATATGTAGTAATAGGTGAGGTGAGGTGAGGTGAAATTGGGTTTAACGTCCTGCTTGAGAATATTTCACTCATATGACGACGTGCATGCGTGTGTATGTGTATGTGCGGCTGCTTGTACTAGCCCAGACTTAAGCAGGTTTTATAGTGCTAGCCCACTGAGATACCATGCCGCAGTGAAGCATGAATACCCCACTCAGGCACATTATACTGACTCCGAGCCGACCAGTCCTTGTACCCATTAATGCCGAGCGCCAGACAGGGACCAACAAGTACCATATTATAACGTCTTTTGGTATGACGCCGTCAGGGATCGAACCGGCGACCTTCCACTTATCCTTTAATTACTTCGTTAGCTACTAATCAACATGTGATTCCATACATTCTTTAACCTTAATTAAGATGTGAATTCAGAAGTGCCTCGTTAACTAATTAAGCCGTAATTGATCAATTAATTGTTGATCTATGTGTTTATTGTATTGTTCTTATACATTTCAAGTGAAGGAAGCAGCCATAGCAAATCTACAGGAGTCTGAACGCTCCATTGCTGAAAAGGTGACCGACGAGGTTGTAGGCCACCCGTAACCAGGAGGAGGTATTTGCAGCCTGGCGTTTCTACAAGGACGGAAAGCTGAGCCCTAGCTGTGGAACTTCTCCGCTTGTTTCCAGCTGACTAGACCAGTGGAATGAGGTGAGGTGAGGTGAAATTGGGTTTTACGTCGTGCTTGAGAATATTTCGCTCATATGACGACGACGTGCTTGCGTGTGTATGTGTATGTGCGGCTGCTTGTACTAGCCCAGACTTAAGCAGGTTTTATAGTGCTAGCCCACTGAGATACCATGCCGCAGTGAAGCATGAATACCCCACTCAGACACATTATACTGACTCTGAGCCGACCCGTCCTTGTTGTACCCGTTAATGCCGAGCGCCATGCAGGGACCAACAAGTACCATATTTTAACGTCTTTTAGTATGACGCGGTCGGGGATCGAACCCGCGACCTTCCGCTCTCCGGTCGGACGCTCTAACCACTACACCACGGAGGCGGTCACCAGTGGAATGAACTGTTTCTGACTTGATGTAACTGACTTACATGGGTGTCATGTCATGTAGTAGTACGTAAATGGTACAAAAGTGCATGTACATGAAGAAAGAACCTACATGTATATGTCTTATTTGTTGATGTGTAATAAACATCAAGTGTTGTCTGATATAACTTCTTTTGTCATTTTTACACCTTGATATCAAATAATACAACATGGGAAAATATTATGAGTATAGGAATAATAATAATGTATGGCCATTTTGACTGTTTCTATGACCATTTTGACTTTTGGTATGGCCATTTTGACTGTTTCTATAACCATTTTGACTTTTGGTATGGCCATTTTGACTGTTTCTATAACCATTTTGACTTTTGTTATGGCCATTTTGACTGTTTCTATAACCATTTTGACCTTTGGTATGGTCATTTTGACTGTTTCTATAACCATTTTGACCTTTGGTATGGCCATTTTGACTGTTTCTATAACCATTTTGACTTTTGGTATGGCCATTTTGACTGTTTCTATAACCATTTTGACTTTTGGTATGGCCATTTTGACTGTTTCTATAACCATTTTGACTTTTGGTATGGCCATTTTGACTGTTTCTATAACCATTTTGACCTTTGGTATGGCCATTTTGACTGTTTCTATAACCATTTTGACCTTTGGTATGGCCATTTTGACTGTTTCTATAACCATTTTGACTTTTGGTATGGCCATTTTGACTGTTTCTATAACCATTTTGACCTTTGGTATGGCCATTTTGACTGTTTCTATAACCATTTTGACCTTTGGTATGGCCATTTTGACTGTTTCTATAACCATTTTGACCTTTGGTATGGCCATTTTGACTGTTTCTATAACCTTATTAACCTTTGGTATGGCCATTTTGACTGTTTCTATAACCATTTTGACCTTTGGTATGGCCATTTTGACTGTTTCTATAACCTTATTAAGCTTTGGTATGGCCATTTTGACTGTTTCTATAACCATTTTGACCTTTGGTATGGCCATTTTGACTGTTTCTATAACCTTATTAACCTTTGGTATGGCCATTTTGACTGTTTCTATAACCATTTTGACCTTTGGTATGGCCATTTTGACTGTTTCTATAACCTTATTAACCTTTGGTATGGCCATTTTGACTGTTTCTATAACCATTTTGACCTTTGGTATGGCCATTTTGACTGTTTCTATAACCTTATTAACCTTTGGTATGGCCATTTTGACTGTTTCTATAACCATTTTGACCTTTGGTATGGCCATTTTGACTGTTTCTATAACCTTATTAAGCTTTGGTATGGCCATTTTGACTGTTTCTATAACCATTTTGACCTTTGGTATGGCCATTTTGACTGTTTCTATAACCTTATTAACCTTTGGTATGGCCATTTTGACTGTTTCTATAACCTTATTAACCTTTGGTATGGCCATTTCGACTGTTTCTATAACCTTATTAACCTTTGGTATGGCCATTTTGACTGTTTCTATAACCATTTTGACCTTTGGTATGGCCATTTTGACTGTTTCTATAACCTTATTAACCTTTGGTATGGCCATTTTGACTGTTTCTATAACCATTTTGACCTTTGGTATGGCCATTTTGACTGTTTCTATAACCTTATTAACCTTTGGTATGGCCATTTTGACTGTTTCTATAACCATTTTGACCTTTGGTATGGCCATTTTGACTGTTTCTATAACCTTATTAACCTTTGGTATGGCCATTTTGACTGTTTCTATAACCATTTTGACCTTTGGTATGGCCATTTTGACTGTTTCTATAACCTTATTAACCTTTGGTATGGCCATTTTGACTGTTTCTATAACCATTTTGACCTTTGGTATGGCCATTTTGACTGTTTCTATAACCTTATTAACCTTTGGTATGGCCATTTTGACTGTTTCTATAACCTTATTAACCTTTGGTATGGCCATTTTGACTGTTTCTATAACCTTATTAACCTTTGGTATGGCCATTTTGACTAGGGTTTTGTGGACATTTTGACTTGGATGTTTTATGGACATTTTGACTTGGATGTTTTATGGACATTTTGACGTGTGGCCTTTGTTTCCATAGATCTGACACTTCTATCTATAGCGTTATCCATGTTAGATGCGGAGAAGCCGTAGCTGTGTAATGCCCAGTTGTCATTATCAGACTGTAAGGCGTCAGAGATCTGCCCCTTCGCTCAGAGTCTGACCATTGTCTGCACCATCCCCGATAGTCTGTCTCCTAGCCCCTGAACCACATTGGTCCGACTTTTATTTTATTTTCCATACTGCCAAGCCCTATCTGCTGTGCTAAAGCCCTAAATAAAACAAGTCTAGATTTCCCCAGGTTCTGAATCTCTGGTCTCACTGGGACTCCTTTTCAATTTAAATACGCTTGTTTGTTACCATCAAAATTACATATATACTAAGCAGCAAAAGAAACGTCAGTTTTGAATTTTCCTTCGCAGAAACGGATAACTGTAAACTCATTGAATGTTTTGATTGTATATTTTTGACACCACTTCAACTTTACCTGAGCAACGACATTCCTTCCCCAACTCAGAATGGAACCCAGGAAATGGTCTCAAAAATGCAACCTGATCTAGGAGATGGCACGGTGTTCTCCACGTTTGTCATGCAACTCATGTTGCACGTGCTGTTCACAAGGACCAGCCCTATAAAATGCACCCCCAAACCTGGTTGAAACATTCACATTACAACGTCAGCAGGATGCCCCTTCTCACGACAGCTCAGAGGAACCAGGCGCTGGGAAGACGTGAAGCTGGCCACACTGCACAAGCCGTTGCCAATCACTTCCAGGTCAACGTTCGGACCATCTACATGCAGCAGCAACGTTTCCGGGCCACCAACACCAAAAATGATCGCCCCCCGCCCACCTTGGTCCAGGGAGAGGAGGCGGCATCACAGCAGTGCGCTACATCGACCAAGCTCTCAGACCCCACGTCATACCACATTTCGCACGTCACCGGAACAACATTTTCCATCACGATAACGCCGGGACCCATACCGCCAAGGCTACACGGGACTTCCTACAGCAGAACGGTGTCAACATTATGCAGTGGCCAGCCCTTAGTCCTGATTTAAACCCAGTTGAACATCTTCGGGATGAAATTCAGAGGAGACTGAATTACGTCATACCAAGGCCGATTTATTGCGCCAGGCCTTTCTCTGAGTGTGGTTCGAGGTGCCAATGGCCTTCATCAATCGATTGGTGCACTCCATGCATAGACGCTGTGCTGCAGTTATTGCCGCTCGTGGTGGTTACACTAGATACTGAAGTCAAGAGTCTGAATGGACTGCAAACGTTCACGTAATGTCTTGGAATTGTGCTGAGTTATTCATTGATGTGTCAAGATATTGTACACAAAAAATGTTTTTGATCCGCTTATTATGTCCATTTCTGTAATGATTTGATTACAGTGTCTGTCTAATTTTGAATTCGTACTGACGTGTTTCTACTGCTGAGTATATTTGGAGACAAAGCGTCAGTCTACATCCCCGACGGAGCAAGTGGAAAGTTAGCCATGAAGGTGCGACTCGTTGATATGTATGGCAGTAAACACAGGGTTCGAATCACTGTTTGGACAGAAAACATTAGATTTATAACGTAGATTTTCGAAAATTCTGTCGCTACACTCATTATATAATGAGCGTAGCGGTAGACTTGTCTAAAATCTTTATTTCTTCACCGATTTCGTTCAAATTTGAAATATATGTTACTTATAACATAAAGAAATAATAAATGATTGCAAAAGTTTTTTTATTTTTAAACAGTATTGTCCAAACAGTTATTCGAACTCCTGTGGCAGTGAATATCACAAAGAAAACGGGAAGAAGTTCATGGTTACGATTTCGCAGCTATCTCCCTCAATATACACTTCGTGAGAGTAATTTCCTTTACCTGGCTATATTTATTGCGAACAGTTCAGCTGTAAATGTGGTAGGGAACTGGCCCAGGTATATATCAGGATATCAACCTGAAGGTAAAATACCCTGGCTGATGGATGATAAATCCGAAGAAAATCCAGAACAACACACGACTCATCAGAAACTAATTTGCGTTTATTTACAAATATACGAATGAATATAAATACGTACAAGTTTGCTCGATTGTCAGTAACCATTTATTATGCCATTATCATCTTTAAAAGGCATTTTTAAACCCTTGTATATGTGCAGTGGAGAAGTTATGACACCGACATGGACAAATCAGTTTTTAACCATTCAAAACCAAAAATAACAATTCTCTGTAGCCCAATCTATGGGTTATACTATTTCATTTTCCTGAGTAAAAAAAATCAAGATTTGCCGAACCAAGTTTTTGAGACTATTTATGAAATTGTTTTTCTTGGTATACAGAATGACAGCCGCCGGACCACCTGAAAATATAACACGGATATAAAATCTCTGTAGAGAGAGGCATGGGCATGCTATATATACACACACTGAAGACATGCTCTTTAATGCTCCAATACAACCTTACTACCACAATGCAACACTTTAAACTAACCATGGGGAAAGCGAATCTACTTCCGGTGGCAAGACACCGAGGCGGGCAAAAGTTGGCGGTAGAAGGACCAAAAGAGCAGTAATATTATATACGCCCTCCTGAAAAAGTGTACAATATATTCCATACAGTTTATGTACACTTACCGATACAATTCGTAACTGAAGAGATTTCTTCCAAGATTTTGTCGTGGCAGTTGTGACATGGGCCGCCATTGCTGTAATAAGATGAGGAAGAAACTAGCATCAGTACTTCCCTGTTGGATCGCTAACACCGTAACTAACATCAGTACTTCCCTGTTGGATCGCTAACACCGTAACTAACATCAGTACTTCCCTGTTGGATCGCTGACACCGTAACTAGCATCAGTACTTCCCTGTTGGATCGCTAACACCGTATTTGGGGTATGTGGCGGATTCAAAAATAGATGGATGTTTTATTACGTCCTCGAAATGAATTTTCACAAAACTAAAATTGTACAAGCAATGTAGAAAATACATAAAATGGTGTTCAAAACCAGGATCCTCTTGACAATAATATCCTATCACATTACTTTCTTGGTTATTATCTCCACGTAGGATACAATATGTCGGAAATAATTCATTATACATGGCACTGTCTGTTTGTGTTGTTTACTATTCATATATTACGAGAACTCACCTTTATATTCTATTGGAGTAAGTTTGTTCTCTGAAATATTCACGTTCGTTTCAGAGTCCCTCTCGTCTTCTGCCCATTGTGCCGAGTGAACGTTATCTTCCCAAGTTTGCTGAGAGTAATCTCTCCTTGGATCCCACCGAGGCTTATTTTTCCCATGATCCGTCCTTTTCGCCTGTTTTGGTTGTTTTTTGCCATGTTTTAACCTGTTAATGATGAGGGCGGCTGTTCTAGCCCCGTCCGTGAATATACGAAGTTTGGGGTAGATGATGTCAACCATTGTCAATATGTCCGTCATGCTGAAATTAAAGATAATGTACAAATTGATAACATATTAATGTCAACGTTGTTGGGTTGAGTTGTTGAGTTGGGCACTAATACATTACGAACGTTTTGATATATATTCCCTGTTCAATTTATTACTCATTTGACATCATAAATTCGATTTTATTGCATAGTAAATAAATTATTGAAATCGAAGAATATATGCAGTTATTGATATGACAATTTCGATTTTTAGACATCGATAAATGACTTAATACGAAGAGCCTAATTTCTAAAATGAATATTACGTTCTGGAGATCTCCAGATCTTAATTATCTGTCATCAATAAGTTAAACACATACACTAATACAGGTATGTATAACATTGAATGAGTGATAGAAATTACAGTATTGCTATCGTTTTATTGACATACAAACTTAATTTATGTAAATTGAGTAATCGAGAAAAAACCCTGGGAAATGATTTGTAAAACGGCGTCAGATATTTACGAGCCAATATTTGTAAGAGTTGGCATATAGTTTTTGTTAATATTTTGAGAAATGTGTATAATATTTCTTGTTACTAGAAAATGTATGGAAATGTGAAAAACAAAGCGTAGATCGATTTGTCTTCTTGAAACCGCATGTGGCTGTGCATAACCCCACGTAAAGTCATATAGTTATGTATGCTAACGTTCTATGTCATAACCCATAGCCAGTTATTGTCAAATATGCGTTTTTACGAGCACGTGCAATGACTTGTGATTGTCATTGCTAACCCTTGAATTTGAATACACAGTCACTTTTTTGTTACGAAACGGAATCCAAGGATTAGCATAATATCTAGCCTGCTTGTCAGCTGATGTGACGTCATAATAGTGTGACGTCTTATTATTGTGACGCCAAGATACTGTTTTTGGTCAACAAACAAATACTGCTCTGGAATGTGGTTTCAAACACTGTGTTATTTGGAATGAATAACAAAGGAGTCGTGAAGGACATTTTTGTTTCTAGCCTGATTATTAGCAGCTAGTGTATTCAAACAAGTGTATTGTATCACTTGTTTTAGATATCGACATGCCTTCATTCTTCATTCTTGAAAGATAATGAACACCCACCTCATCGAAATATGTCTACATTCTAACACTAACACACTTCTTACCTTGTTTAGCGGATGGATAGGATTTATCGATATCGTTCCAGTAATTTCAGAATGAGGCCGTGAGCTCTCCGCGGATCAACGTGTGTCTACTTGAAGGACCTCTACCAAGGCTAACCAGTTTCACGGCAACCAACTCCCACAATGCCCAGTTTGTGTACTGTGACGTCATATGTCTTATGACGTCATTTTAACTGTGACGTGGCGATACCAATATTCGGAGGAATGGCTAATGTTTTACTTGGAACCCCAGAGCACATGGGGACGTTAGAACAATGATCAACACAAAACCACGGATTAATGTCCCTTTAACTACAAGGAATGGTAACGAAATAGCCATCGTTTCAAAGCATTTTGCGTTCAACCTTTTTTGCACATGTTTGATGCATTCTATTTGTGAGCGAATGCCCCGAAAACGTAGGGTTTATAAAGCCCTGATCCATAAAGCACTATGACAGGCATAAAACAATGTTAAGCGGCCTTCACACAGCAAACTAAAGTTTGACAACACATGTTGCTGAAATTTTAAAAGTTGTCAAACACGTCACACGTCAAACACATGTTGTCAAACGTTCAGCGCCATGTCTCTATCGATGCTGTCACGTGACTGACTGACTGAGTTTAGTTTTACGCCGCTTTTAGCAATATTTCAGCAACATCACGGCGGGGGACACCTGAAATGGGCTTCACACATTGCTGTCACGTGACAATTTCGTTGACTTCGATTGGTTGTTTCTGACAACACTTCACACGTCAAACTCGAGTTTGACAACACCGAAAGTTTGATGGAAAAGTTGGTGATAATAGAGACCGATCCTATTTCTCGACAAGAGTTTGACAACTCTGAAATTGGTGTTGGTGGCGAGTTGTTGGAATGTTCACACGCTCAAACTCAAGTTTGACAACTTGTGTTGTCAAACTTTAGTTTGCCGTGTGAAGCCGGCTTAGAGTGTGGGAAATATACTGCAGCCTTTGTAGAAAGGCGATTGCGTTTACCGCTTTGGAGATTCGATCCACAACGACACAACTGTGCATACGGGGTACGACGCATTTACCCACTGGCCAAACCCTGGCTGAACACATCACTGAAGTTTTGTAAATGACGTATAGTCCGTTTGGCCCAAAAGCGGACCGATGAATTGCAATCTAACTCGAAAACTAATAAACATAAAATACTCAATGAAACGCTGATCGTAATCAAAACATCATACCCACTCTGTGAGGGTTTTGCAGAATTTTTGTCCTAAAAATAAAAAAGTTGTTTAACAAACTATCATTAAAATATTGACACAGTTCACTATTTGTTACGAGGGAGGAGTGCAGAGAAAGGGACAGCCAGGTGTTCGAGAACGGATGGAGACGGCACAGCACAGGTTAATGAATAAATAACTTTGTCTGTGAACGTGCTTCTCGAACACCTGGCTGTCCCTTTCTCTGCACTCCTCCCTCGTAACAAACAGTGAACTGTTTCGGTCCGCTTTTGAGCCAAACGGACTGTAGCTTTGCATTACTGTCTCATGGATTGTATTTAGAGCGAGGCGGTGGGGTAGTCTAGTGGTTAGAGCGTTCGCTCATCACGCCGAAGACACGGGTTCGATTCCCCACATGGGTACAATGTCTGAAGCCCATTTCTGATGTCCCTCCCCCCCTCCGTGATATTGCTGGAATATTGCTAAAAGCGGCGTAAAAATAACTCACTATCTTTAGAGCGACTTAGGCTTATAATGACTACGTATAAAGGTATGTTGAGTTTGCATTGCTCTCTGTGGTCGGGCAAGGGAGAGGGACATTACTGATGTGGTAACTTGGCAGATCAATATAATTCCTGCCACGTTAAGCTGGACCACGTTAACACTTAATGGAGTACAAATAAGGCGACACCGCAAAGGTGGACCTACCAGAAAAAAAATCGGACAAATTCTGAGTAAGACCACAAGAAAAACGTGTGTATTTTTTTAAAACCCCGGACCCCTTTTAAACATTTTAAGTATGGGAACTGAAAGTAAATTTAGTTCTGTCTTTTTTTCTTCTTCTTTTTACTTTTGGTTGCTTTACAACAATTTAAACCTGCTTCTTCCTCAATAAAGAGTCAATATAGACTTACTTTCATATGATTTCAATGAGCCTATATGCTTGAATTTTAGAAATCCACTCCTCACTTTTATAACTAACCTTCTTTTATTCCCTACCGATGATATTTTAAATAATATAAATACAGATTTTAAAAGTGTTTTGAGAATGAAAAGCCCATTACTAAGGTTGCTCAAGAAAGTCGTGGTTGTATCCACAATGTTTATTGATTAATAAAGGGTTAAAGTGTATAACGGTCCCACTCGATGGTGGTGTAGCGACGGCGGTCGTGCAATAGGAGGCCAGTTCGCGGGATGATTATCAGCCATAATGACCAGTTGACGCTCACTCTCTTGATGAACTGACATACATCACACGGGGAAGAGCTATTGGATATTGTACACAACTTCACTGCAGGTATGTACCTTACAAAGTTAACGCCTGTCAGAAATCCCTGTAGTATTTTCCATAATATCAACACACGCATCTGAAAATCTTATGTCAATTACTATTGCTACCTTAATTGTTTGACAGTAAGACTGCTTTAGTCTGATATTATTCGCTTTGGATATTTATGTATCCCAATGATGCATGTTTTTCTTGCAAGACCTTATTTTTATTCAAATCACTTCAATTTGAAGAGCAGATACATTATTTTGAGAAAGTAGTGAGTGAGGAATGTTTTACGCAACCTTTATCACTATTCCAGCACTGACAAAGCGCGGGACACCAGAAACGGGCTTCACTCTTTGTACCCATGAGTGTAATCGTATTTTTTTTGCGTTGGCGGGGCCAATGGGGGGTTCGAACCCCCTGAAACCCTTTCTCCCCCCCTTTTTTTTCAAAATTCCTGGATCCGCCCATGGCTTTAACCGCTAGGCTACATGACCGCGCGTCGCCATCTCTAGCATCTACATTGGAGGGTTTTATCATTCTCTAAGCCAAACGTACTCGACATGCGATAGCCACACTGTTAAAACGGCATGTATTCATGTATGGCACCATGTATCTCTGAATTGGTTTTGCTTGAGTTTATGAACAATTACTACGGGCCTGTTCACCCTTGTTGTACCACCTCTACAGTGACATGTGTGAAGTTGCTCGATGGAGGACACATCTGGAGCCGAGTTCATCAGTTTCCGGAAAGACACCAATAAGCCCGTCATTGTGGTCATCAGTGTGGTCTTCACTTTGCTCATCGTCATGGGCAACAGTCTGGTGCTGTCCTTGTTCGCCACCAAGAAGAAAGTCAGAACACCCAGAAACGCCTACATAGCATTTTTGGCCATTACAGGTTAGTGAGTGAGTGAGTGGATGTGAGGGTGAGTGAGTGGTCAGTCCCTGTTTCACTATCTTTAACAGGCAGCCAATTAGTACCTATAGTATTTACGGTGTCATTTGTGAAAAATGAGATGTAACTATCAAAACAGTTTCTGCATGGACACTATATAATTTGTGGATAATTAAAGTCAAATTACATACTCTTGGTGACTCCTCTATCTTAAGCTAGTCCATAACTTAAAGTTAAGGCAATTTTTGTTGTCACCAGTTTTTACAACTACGGCAATGTAGACAATTTAAGTCCCTATTACGCATTTGTGTAAGGTTTGACAATACTCTGTATAGCCGGGACTGTGGGGTAGCCTAGGTTAAGCGTTCGATCGTCGGCCCGGGATCGATTCCCCCACATGGGTACAGGTACTCTGTACCACATGTTCCATTGCTGTTCTAATCCCAGATCGCCTCCGTGGTGTAGTGGTTAGAGCGTCCGCCCGGAGAGCGGAAGGTTGCGGGTTCGATCCCCGACCGCGTCATACCAAAAGACGTGAAAATATGGTACTTGTTGGTCCCTGCCTGACGCTCGGCATTATTGGGTACAACAAGGACTGGTAGGCTCGGAGTCAGTATACTGTGTCTGAGTGGGGTATTCATGCTTCACTGCAGCATTGTATCTCAGTGAGCTAGCACTATAAAACCAGCTTCAGTCTGGGCTAGTACAAACAGCCGCACATACACATACACACGCATGCACGTCGTCATATGAGCGAAATATTCTCAAGCACGACGTTAAACCCAATTTCACCTCACCTCACCTCACCTCACCTCACCTGTTCTAATCCCAGGTTCGCCTCCAACTGGATACCTGGTCATTACTACATGCGACTCGTACCTTTTCATCAGTGTGGTTCATGGACTACTATGTGTATGTTTTCAGGCTTTCCTCACACATTAAACATGTTTTCATACAGCTGAAATAACTGCACGAAACTGAGTTTCAACCACGCAATGACCACCTCTTTGATAATTTGTTTAAAAACGAACATCTAAAAATCATTGAAAAACTGTTTTTCGCCTTTGTACAAATGATAGCAGTCCCGTGAAGATCCGGGTTAGAGTTGATCTTCAGCAACCCATACTTGTCGTAAGAGACGACTCACAGGACCGAGTGGTCAGGCTCGCTGACTTAGCAGTCACATGTCATCGTATCCCAATTGCGTAGATCGATGCTCATGCTGTTGATCACCGGATTGTCTGGTCCAGACTCGATTATTTACAGACCGCTGCCATGTAGATGGAATATTGCCGAGTCTGGGGTAAACGTAAACTCATCCACTCACTCACAAATGATATGGATGCATATTGGGGCGGAGGCGTATAACTGAAATAGATCCGGTTGGTTTTACAAAAATACGTCAACCAAAGAACAAACTGAGCGTTCCAAAATTTGATCGGTTGTGGTTCGAAAAGTATTGGCTGAAATATGTCCTTTTATGTTTCCACAGATATGTTGGTTGGTGTTTTTATCATCCCCCTCGACATCCTGCACGAGGTCGACGCCATCACACCCACGTCAGCAACATGCAAGATCCTGGAGTTCATGCGATACTTCGTCCTCACATCCAACCTGTATTGTGTAGTTGCCATAGCAGCGGATAGGTACCGATGCATCGTGCACATGTACTCAAATAAGCCGTCGTTTAAACACGTCAACATCGTCATTACCATCATTTGGTTATGCTCAGCAGTTTATGCCATCCGGGAACCCTTTATCTATGACGTCTTAAGCAAGAGTGACGTCAATGTGACGTCAAATAATTCTTCACACAGTCTCGTCATTTGTGGCATACGAGATAATGATACGAGACTGAGTGTTTTAATTCTGGATTTTTTCGTGCATTTTGTGATCCCTCTGTTTATAATAAGTTGTTTATATATCAAAATGACCTTCTGGCTTCTGAATCAGCACAACTTAATTTTTGTCAATCTACAAGCCAGAAAACGTAATTACAAGGTCATCAAAATGGTGCTCTTGATGGTCATCCTGTATACAATCTGCCAGCTTCCGACTCAAATATGGCGGGTGTCCGTTTATACCGGAAATGACGTCATTGACAACAGTGGCTACCTCCTAAACACCTTTCTGTTCATGACGTACACTAACAGTTGGCTTAACATTGTTGTGTACGTCATCTTCAACGACTCTCTTCTGAAGAGACGTCAGGATTTTGTCCCTTGTTGTAGGAAGCGAGCTGTTGGCCCTGCTGCCACGATCCGTACCATCTCATGATACCACATACAACGGACTGGTCCTGGGAGAAATATGTACTGACGCGAAACAAAACTAAGAGTCTTACTGTTACTTTCACTCAGTCAGTTGTGTAATTTTACAACTATGTTCAATAAATATTCTTGGTGTTTCAAATGATATGCTAGTTATTTCCGATTTATTGCTCGTCTTGCGACTATGCATGCATGGCTTTGATTTTAATCGATTAGGGCGGCTTCCTTGATAAAAGACCATCCTGGTTATAACGCCCATATTGGGTAATCAGCGTATATTTTGAATATCAATACATTTAAGGGCATTTTAAGAGCCTTTAGTGGAGACAAAATTTACTTACAAAATTCAGGTTATTCTGTTTGTATTTTGACCTTCCAGACTGATTGTTTGTTTATTGTTTAAGCCGCGTTTAGCAATATTCCATCTGTGTGGAGGCGGTCTGTAAATACTCGAGTCTAGACCAGGCAATCCAGTGATCAACAGCATGAACATCGATCTTCGCAATTGGGTTACGATGACATGTGTCAACCACCCGATCTCATCTCTTAAGACAAACATGGGTTACTGAAGGCCGGTTCTAACCCGGATCTTCACGTTCCAGAACAGATGCAAGTACCTTTACAAAGCAAGTGATAAAGAACAAAGAAGACCTGGTTCTATCCGCGTTGTCCTAACCGTAAACCTATCACCTTTAACTGTAACAAGCTTGGGCGGTGGGGTAGCCTAGTGGTTAAAGCGTTGGCTCGTCACGCCGAAGACCCGGGTTCGAATCCCCACATGGGTACAATGTGTGAAGCCCATTTCTGGTGTCCCCCGCCGTGATGTTGCTGGAATATTGCTAAAAGCGGCGTAAAACCAAACTCAGGCAGTCAGTCAGTGTAACAAGCTCATGTCCATGTCCAGTTATTTTCACCCATTCAACAGCATATCCTTTAGATCAAGGCGAGGAGTGAGTATGGTTTTAAGCCGCTTTTAGCAATATTCCAGCAATATTACGGCGGATGGCGAGGAGGGAAAACTTGAAGTGACTCAGGTTTAAACGCACGAGCATTGGTCTTGTGCTGACAAACTTTGAAACATGATCAGAGGAATGTAGGATTTGAACCTTCGATCACATTTTTCTTGCCACTCTGTACATCCTTGGGGCGGTGTGGTAGCCCAGTGGTTAAACCGTTCGCTCGTCACGCCGAAGATCCGGGTTCGATACCCCACAAGGGTACAATGTGTGTCCCCCACCGCGATATTGCTAAAATATTGCCAAAAGCGGCGTAAAACCAAACTCACTCACTCACTGTACAACCGTTTATCCCAAGGGGAAGCACCTTACAGTCAATATACTTAGTATATATTGTAAACACCGGCGATTGTGCTTATTGTTCGTCTCAGCCCGACAATCGACTGGTAGTCCCTTCCTTCATTATCTCGCACGACTTGAGACATAACCCATTCATTAGTGAGTGAGTGACTTAAGTTTTACGCCGCATTCCGCAATATTCTAGCCATATAGCGGCGGTCTGTAAATAATCGAGTCTGGACCAGACAATCCAGTGCTCAACAGCATGAGCATCGATCTGCGCTATTTGGATACGATGACATGTGTCAACCAAGTCAGCGAGCCTGACCACCCGATCCCGTTAGTCGCCTCATACGACAAGCATGGGTTACTGAAGATCAAAATTCTAACTCGGACCTTTACGGGTATCCATTTATCAACCAGGAGGACCACGGATAGACATTTCTGAAAGGGGATGGGGGCACTTTTCGATTTGGACCTTCGCAATCCAAGCGAAATATTGCGAAAATGTATACATTCACCAGTCATATGGTTCTTTTTTTCATTTTATACCGATCACTTTTAATATTGAATAGTGTACTGTGTCTTAATGATCTGTTGACAAACAGCGATTTTAGCGTCCGTATAATCCTTAAACCGTTTTCGAAGAAATGTTTTTGTAAGTCCTCGGGCTCTGAGCAATCAGAACCACGTAGCACTCTGTCTGTTTGTAGTGGAGCTGTACAAACATGGCCACCAGCTCCCTGTCACTTCAGAAGTGTTAGCTTCCTAGCAAATTCCACTGTATCATGGGAACGGAAGCATCTACCGACATTTTGTTTCTCCAAAGTGCAATTAGCCGAAATACCAGTGGCTATTCATGCCAGTCAAGGACAGCATTTGGTCGTCTCTGGGGATTAGGTCAGAAGTGACGGATGTATCGGAAACAAGTGCAAGTGCTGTTGAGACTCAAGGTTGATGCTTGAATAAATCACTGCATGTTGAATCATGATCTGTTGGTGTATAAGTTGACGGGTGGCTTCAATGTCATTTCATTTGTCGAATTAGTGAGGCTCTCCAACTCACATTCATTGGCACTTTTATGGAGACACGTTGAGGCCATTTAAACAAACAAACAACAACAACAAAACACGGCGTCCGACGCAATTCCTTATATTGATTTTCAGGTGAATTATTGACTTGCATCTGCATGTGTTTGTGACGGCGCCACCGGTGGAGCAGGATAAGCTCATCTACATTACGCAAAACGGTATATGTTTATGTTTGGCTTGGTATCATGTTGAAATGTTAGAAATGCTTTATGCTTCTTGGAAACCTTCAAAATCATCCCTCTAGACATAGCCTGTCCATAAACATACATTTAGTCCTAACTCATGAAGATCTTGTGAGGTGAGGTGAAATTTGGTTTTACGTCGTGCTTGAGAATATTTCGCTCATATGACGACGTGCATGCGTGTGTATGTGTATGTGCAGCTGCTTGTACTAGCCCAGACTTAAGCAGGTTTTATAGTGCTAGCCCACTGAGATACCATGCCGCAGTAAAGCATGAATACCCCACTCAGACACATTATACGGACTCCGAGCCGACCAGTCCTTGTACCCATTAATGCCGAGCGCCAGGCAGGGACCAACAAGTACTATATTTTAACGTCTTTTCGTATGACGCGGTCGGTGATCGAACCCGCGACCTTCCGCTCTCCGGGCGGACGCTCTAACCACTACACCACGGAAGCGGTCCGTGAAGATCTGGGTCAGAACTGGCCATATAGCTGGACTATTGCTGAATGCTGCGTTGAACAAAACAAACATGTAGTCCCAAACAAGCGAAGACCGTGGTATCTCACCTGTGTGCGAAATAGCCACTGGCCCGCTAGCCCGTGACTAGTAAAAATCACGTCGGGATAGTAAATCTACACAGTCACTGGTCCGACTGGCTAGTGAATGTTCACGGAGTCATTTTGTAAATATAACACTCTCTTAGACTTGTTAAGCTATAATACTCTTTTTTCTAAATCAATCAAGATTATGACCTGATCATATTAGCAGCTTAGTGATGACGTATTTGAGCATAAACAAAATATTTCAGAAATTCAGACATGTGTTTGTTTTGGGTCTTTTGTTTGTTTTGTTTTTTTTCGATTTGTTTGTTGTTGTTGGTTTTTTGTTTGTTTGGTTGTTGGTTTTGTTTCGGTTTTTTTTGTTTTTTTGGGGGGGGATGTTTATGGTATGCTACTTTTTTGTAATGTTTTGCTTAGTTTCTACATTAAAATTCCAGGCTAGTGAATTATTTTGGGGGATAGTAACTTTCAGGCATAGCAAGCCCGACAGGCTAGCAAAATTTGGAAACTATTTCGCACACAGCAAAGTTACACCCTGTTCTAGTGGATAGAGCGGCTGATGCTTAGTTTACTCCCTACCCGCGGCACGCCAAAAATCATAAAAATGAAAAAAAGGACTAATCTGCTCGGATCCCAAACCGGTACAAACAGCCATATACACACGTTGTACAAGTGCAATACGTTTCAACGTGAAAAAAACCCCTTTTCAACTCGCCTAAATAAATCTGTAGTTCTTTATGATCATTATCACAGGTCAACAGTTCCAGCCGTCTTAGTTTTGTGGTTTGTCGTATTTTGCACAATCCATCAAAACCATACACACCCATTTAGAAGTTCCGACTGTGTCAGTATGATGAGCACTCCTCGTTATGGGGGTACACGTTTCTCGCTAGGCATATCTATGGTATCCAATTTATAAAATTTTGAGTCGTATCTGTGCACACAGCCAGTACAAGTAAACTAGACCTTTCACATAGAATGCAAGACAACACAAGCACAGAAGCTTGGGCCTAAATAAATAATTTGCATTAACATTTCATTAACTAAAGACTGTCAATAATTTTGGCATTTTATGACATTCGATGCATGGCATCTGGAATACCGCCCCGCGTATAAAATAGGTATTGGTATCCCCGGTTAACATCATGTGTCACAAAGTTCGTAGCGTTCGTAGTACTACTTAATTCGTAAACCTATGATAAACGATGTAGTTACGACAGCTCGTAATATTACGAACGTTTTGTGGATCGGGACCTTGTAGGGAACTAACGGGATCGGCGGCGGGGTGGGGGGGGGTGTGTGAGGTCATGTTCTTTGACTTGGTTGATACATGTTATAATATCCCAATTGCAAAGATGGGTTCTCATTATGTTGATCACTGGATTGTCTGGTTCAGAGTCGATTTTATAATGACCACCGACATATACCTGGAATATCGTTGAGCAGGGCTTAAACAACAAACAAGGCAATAGGGCCTACAAAACACAAAGTAGAACTGGTTCGATACCGCATGACCGATCCGCAATAGGATCCGTTAACGCAATTTCCCGTGCATCATGAACGGAACATTCACCGTTATTCGAAGACATAATTGACCGCTCTTGCAGGCTGGATACAATTGTCAATTTTAGTTTGGATATGTTTGGTGAGGAGCTAGTCAAGATTTCGTGTCGCCGGAATAGGGCGTGGTTCACATCACGCGCCATTCGTGACCAACTCGTGTTATTCCCGGACAAGCCGAATAGCGTTTACGGAAAGGGGCGAGTGTTGACGAATGGCGCAGAAGCAGACGATCACTAATCAACACTGAATGACAACTGGACATGTGGCACATAATGTGTATTCCGTCAGTGCTCAGGTGAGTGATACTTTCTTCATATCATATATATTATATGTCCATATTTCCCTTTTACTGATACCCATTTTCTAACTACTCTAAGCGGGTGAACTTCTTGGCGATGGTGCTTTGGGGAAGACCTATGGGTAATTGGATCGGATATACAGACATTATCGATTAGTTCAGTATTTACTGTTCGTCATTAAGTTTAAGATGGAGCGTGTATTTTGCCTATGTATGAAACATATCAGGTATATTTTAAAAGATGCATTCAACTCCACCATTTCGACATGACATATGCCTACGTTAACATGACGTCCATGCCCCTACAGCCACGTCTAACAAGAAATTTTACGGACGCTTCAGTGACTATTGGCGAACTACTGGGTGGTCAACTTCACTGAAGTTTTTGTTCTCAAAATTGTGCTGTATTTCATTTCAGTTGTAACTGTATTTTGTGCAGCACTGTAGTTGAACTACAAAGGGCTGAGTCTCTAATGTACTACTGGCCTCCACTACCGAACAGCTTTGGAAGTTTGTTCAAAGAATAAGCATCAGGTGCTTATTAGAGGAAATATGGTAGTGTCCTTGTATTTTCATGGTGCTTGTAATTGAGACAGTGACCTGTGGCACACTCAAAAGCTTCCCGTTTCCTGACTGTGAAATAACAGCAGAACATTTTTGAAGATTACATTTAATGAAAATCAAACATTTTGAGACAACTTCAAATACATCATATTATACAATTCTGTACAAATAACATTGTTTATAATAACAGGCAAAATATTACCTCAGGTTAAAAATTATGACATGAATTCAAGAATACATTAGACATAACTATTTTTCATAGATATCATATTTTAAAAAGAAAATCTGAATTTTTCTTGAATCTTTCTTCAATTAAAAAGGGTTTTCAAATTGACAGAATGTAAAATTGATCTTTAGGGATAAAATTTACTTTTTTAACATTTATTGATAGACATTTGTTTATTCAATGCAGCAATCATGTAACATATAAATGCTTTACTATGGCCTGAAAACAGAATCCAAGGTAACTATGGTTACATGATTCCGAGACAGAGTACCCATAGTTCCTTTTTAGGATCTGTATATATGTCTATACATGTTACGGGGTGCAAATTATACATGATCATGTATTAGAAAATTTGAAAAGGTTAAAAATTTATGACAAACACGTAATAGATATATTACATATCCACACAAACATGGAAACACTGTATGTTAGAAAATACAATATACTAAACATAACATTGTTTGATATAAAACTGTGTCAGACAAGAACCATTGTGAGTGATAGCATTTGTATTTCTGTTCATCAGTAGCTAATGTAGACGTACATCTTGTCTACAGCATATTATTGTTATAACAATTTAAGTAGATATAAGCTGTTCTGGGGTAGTTCATTGTGAGAAATTCATTAATCATTTTCCTCCTCCTACTCAATTTGACACGTCCCAATGCCATCGTTATCGTAACGTATACACGCATGCACACAAATTCAGGACCCTTCGATTTATCTTTGGACTGTTTGACCACTAGTAAAAAAAATGTAGTATGCAGATAAACAATTTAGCATGTCCACTTTCAAGTGGTGTTTATTATTTTCATTTAAACTAAGGCCAGACTAATTTCATTTCTTTTTTAACGTATCCTACGGATCTGCCGGTCATATTTTTTCAAGAATAAGAAGGATTTTTTTTGCCCCATATAAACTTCATAAATTGCCAAAAATAAAATACTTTAGTATTTAAAAGCAAAATTATTTTGACTAGTGATTTTTTTTTTCCCTCCTGCCTTTAGGTTTTCTGAGGACAAAAATCTGTAAAACAAGAAATAAAATTGGTCTGGCCTAAAGATGAATATTTATCTTTTCTGAATGTGTTTTACAAAAACGTCCAATAAAATGTTAGGTAGGTTGACCTGGAGTTAGTGAGACTCATGTCTTTCAGTAATGTAGGTATTGAGTGTCCGAGTCTAACAGTCATTTCCATACTGTCTGTCACAGCAGACTGTCTCCCAGACCCTTGAGAATATATTTTATTGGATTTGCCAAGTCTAGATGTTCTTGTTCTCCATCATTGATTTCATTTGTATATATATTTTTTTATTTTTTTTAAATAAGATAACTTTATTTCTGGGATTAAATGCCTGTCAGTCTGTCTGTCACTGATTCAACTTGACCGATAGGTACTCAGTTGCCTGTCATTCAGAAATGTTCATTCTGTCTGTCACAGGTTCGACGTCATGAAGGTCGACCTGTAATTTGTGTGATGCCTTGTCAGGCAGAAACATTCATTCTGTCTGTCACAGGTTCGACGTCATGAAGGTCGACCTGTAATTTGTGTGATGCCTTGTCAGGCAGAAACATTCATTCTGTCTGTCACAGGTTCGACGTCATGAAGGTCGACCTGTAATTTGTGTGATGCCTTGTCAGGCAGAAACATTCATTCTGTCTGTCACAGGTTCGACGTCATGAAGGTTGACCTGTAATTTGTGTGATGCCTTGTCAGGCAGAAACATTCATTCTGTCTGTCACAGGTTCGACGTCATGGTCGACCTGTAATTTGTGTGATGCCTTGTCATGCAGAAATGTTCATTCTGTCTGTCACAGGTTCGACGTCATGAAGGTCGACCTGTAATTCATGTGATGCCTTGTCAGGTACAAATGTTCATTCTGTCTATCACAGGTTCGATGTCATGAAGGTCGACCTGACATTTGTGTGATGCCTTGTCAGGTAGAAATATTCATTCTGTCAGTCACTGGTTCAACATCATGGACGTTGACCTGTAGTTAGTGAATCATCTTGTCCTACAAATTGGTGCAGTCCGTCACAGATTCAATATGATATACTCAGTTTTTCGTTTTCACAGTTTGTGCACTCACTCCAGTGTCTTCTAAAGATTTTCTTTAACTGAAGTCAATACTTTTGAAATTTGTGTGATCACCATCACAACTCACTCATTCACCCATCTCAAGTGAGTGCATAGGCCTTGTCATCGATGTTGTTAACAGATATATTCATTTCCAAATTGCATTTCCTCTAAACAGCACATATTTCCTGTTTAACAGTTCTATTACAGTATTCACCATTATAAGCCTTCTGGGTGCTTAGAAAACTGACAAAATGAGCAATTATTAAAATGCACTCAATTTAAATTTTGTTTTTAGTTAAAGGCTGGGTGAATTTTGAGGAACCTTTTGATGACAGCTACTAGACAATTATATACCACTTTTCTGCTGCTGTTTCCTGAAAGAGTATGTAATATAGACAGGTAAAGAATTTTCAGTCTTAGTGAAGGCTCATATGAGGATCACATTGGTCAAAAATTGGTCATGGATGCTTATTGAAGGCAGGGACTTAATACTGCAAATATGGTACTTAGTTTATGTATGTCATCGGG
The DNA here is from genome assembly GCF_003918875.1 of Haliotis rubra. Taxonomy (NCBI): domain Eukaryota; kingdom Metazoa; phylum Mollusca; class Gastropoda; order Lepetellida; family Haliotidae; genus Haliotis; species Haliotis rubra. The sequence goes on along the minus strand of NW_025765603.1, from coordinate 1,398,577 downwards.
TCACAACATTCTGTATTATGATCCAGAATAGAAGGATCCTGAAAGAAGGATCAACTAATGATCACAAAATATTCCAGTTGTCATGGTAACCGATTGTTTGAACAATGAATGACTGTGCAACATGAACATCACCACATCTATGTGAAAGAGACAATGACAGGACTTCAAAACAGTAACGTTAAAAAAATATTGCACTCCATAAAAGTACCAAATGCATATTACGTGTTTCAACTGCCATGAATATCTCAAGCCCTCCAAACAATTTGTGTATCAGGCAACCTGACCAATCTAGTGTTTTTACCTGCCCGTCAAGAAATTTATGTTTCACATAATAATAAAATGGCATGTTCCCATATGTTATCATTGCTGTAGAGCTATAACTTTAAGAAACATTGGTATAAATTTTCCAAAATATTCATCCATGTTAAGCAGTTTTTAAAATATTCTAATAAGGTACCTACCAACCCATATCTATGTGCCATGTTGCCTGACACACAAGTATTGATATACTCATGGAAACAAATAAGGGAACACATGAAAGCAAAAGTGTTCCTATATTCTTTTCCAAGTTTCTTTGCATGTTTTGTATTGCATTCTGGGAGAAAAGCATAAAGGAACACATATCCTTTCATGTGTTGCTTTATTTGTTTCCTTGAGTATATGTTGGCCATATATGAAAGCATCATCCAGCAAGAGGTTAGTACAACTGTGTCATGGTGTAACATGGTCACATCTCCAAATACATGCTTTACAAGAACAGCACACCTTTTGTTGTCATGTATTGAACCTTGTGACATCACCTTTTTCCTTGGATAAGTTCCAAAGTGATTTTAATGGGGCTTTAAATCATATTGATAATTGATTTTATTACGAAAATGTATATGAAAATTTAAAGCAAAACATTTACAAGAACAGCACACCTTTTGTTGTCATGTATTGAACCTTGTGACGTCACCTTTTTCCTTGGGTAAGTTCCAAAGTGATTTTAATGGGGCTTTAAATCATATTGAAAATTGATTTTATTACGAAAATGTGTATGAAAGTTTAATGCAAAAAATTTCGAAAACATGTTTTCAACAATTGAATTTTTGAAATCTGTATACTGCTTGATTTGTAACATGATATTCATGGTGTTTTAGGTAAGCTCAAATCTCCCTGCAAACTCAAATTCTGTTCTTCCATCCAAACAGGTTAATTCCTTATGCATTTGTAACAACAAAGTTCTCATAATGCTATGAGTAATATGAAAAGTTGATGTGCCGTTCATGCCATTGACGGACACTGACACTAATATGAACAGCTCAAATTATGCCGCAGTTCCAGTAGAACCAACATGGTTGTCATGAGACATACACGTCTCTGCCAGTGCCATTCAATCATGGTACAAATCTCCATTCTAATGTACCTACTACTCTATAATAAAAATATAGAAAAATAGATGAAAATAATGGACTAAAAAAATAACAGCAAATCCAAGGTATTGAAAAGTTAGTTAAATGTTTCTTTCCTTCACTGTGTGGATATTTTTCAAATGTCATATGTATATATGTGTGTGTATCAGAGTTTGAATGAGTGGTTCCATGCAAGTGGTCTTGTGGACACCATGTCCATCTCTGGACTAAGAGTTCTGTGTTTAATTCCAAACTTCAATTTAAGGTGTTTATGTACACATGAGACATGCCTGCTATTTGTTCAATATGTTAGCCATTTTTTTCAATAATTTCACTATAATTAAATTGTTCAGAATTAATTAAGCTAATTCTATGATTGTTTGTCACTTTTCAGGATAGATCAATTCTATGGATTTTTTAAGATTTGTTTGGTCAATATGTCAAGGACAGTACGTAAAATAAGGGAATGAAAAATGTCAGGGTTCTGTTGAATGTATGTTTGTAACATGATTCTATTTTCAATATCAGTGGAGAAGAAATACCAGTGGTCCATTTCAGTGTTTATTGTAGTGTATGCTATACGGTAACTGAAGTTTGAGATTTGAGTAATGTAACATCAGATATAAAAAAACTCCAATTCTTGATGTAAATAATGATAATGTAACTACAACAAGAATGAAGGTAGTCATGGTTACTAAAACTTGAATAACATAACATGATTTGAAAATATTAGAGAAAAAGCAGTGAAAATAAATAACTTTCTCAATAGTGTCAATAATGTCATTTTCATTAACAAAATGACATGCTTACAGATTTGAAAAAGTATAGATATACATCTTTTAATTAATTACGTAAGCTTCTACATTCATGGCAGCTGGAGTTGTTTCTTACACTTAATGTATGATATCTGATATGCCATGTGCATTGAAATACTGTAGATTTGATACCAACATATATGACATATATGCCTTGTATGAAATATTTCATAAGCCAAAATGGAAATTTCATTGTTACTAATTTATACAACTCTACTGAATTTGACATTGTCAACCGTTAATGATATATATCCTTTTTCAAATGTGTCATGTTTTCTCAAAGTGAAAGGTTTATATCAAATTCCTTTGCCACAGAGTCTTAATGAAAGAAAGTCAACCAAAACATGAATGACAAAAATGAATATACAGATATTATGCCGGAGCTGTAGCCATTAACAGGATCCACCCATTACTACTGGTCATCTTGTACTACTGGTATACCAGGCTAGTCTACCACCGCTGTACATATCACAGTCTCTGGGATTCCAACGGGATTTGCCCGTCAAGCATCTGATCATGCCCTGTCTGTCAAATTCAGATCCCAATTCTTCCTTCTTTTGGTGCTGAAGTGCACATAACCATTGCTGAGACTTCTGGCCTCGATTTTCAGCTGTCCAACAGGTCTGGGTACTGAATAACCTCTGGAAATCTTTCTCTGGCAGACGTCAATGTCGGCCATCTTGAATCACCAAACTGCGCACTTGTGAGGGGGATTCATTTTAGAGTTCAAAGGGCAGCCGAAGGCTTCTGTGAAACTGTGTGAATTTTGTAATGTTCCTATCACCCTGTAGAGAATAAACGTTTCATTTAGACACATTTCATGCATGGAATAACTCTCATAAAGTACAGTTACAGAGCCTTCTGTGATCCTGTATGTAAAGTTTGATATATAAAAAGCAAATCTCATAAACTACAAATGGAAAAAGGGAACAATATTTGAGGTCAACATATAATGGATAGTGTTTTTGACATGTGATAAACCAATCTGATTAACTTGGTATCATCATCAGATAAATATGCAAATCAGGTCACCAAGCAGGAATAATCTCAAACTCCATGCATGGGTGTTATGTCTGCAATTGCTCAAATAACTCTTGACTTGTTCCAGAAAGTTTAGAAAGTTGAAAACTAATGTATGTCTGTAATATTATTTCTGTAGACAAACATGGCCTGAGATGGTGTGGGGCGTTATGGGATAAAAGACACTGTTTAATCAAAGTTTGTATTAACATGTGGGGGGATTGAAAGTGAGAAAGCTTCAAAGAGTGAAATTACATCAGAAACACCAATTATGTATGTTAAAAATGGTCATTAACTTCATGAGTTACAGTATTATAAATATCATGTTTTAGCGTTAACATAATGTTTTTCTTGATGATGTTATTAATACCGAAAGCTGATTGTCTCTGACCCTTTTATCAATAAGAGTTATTTCTAACTGAAATCTAAGGTTAATTCATCATTACAAATTTCTAGAATTCCTGCAATACCCATTCTCTTCCCACAGAGGTTACTCCTGTCATATCTTCCTACGTAACCTCTGTTCTAATATGGTGGTGTGAGCGTTCAAGACTCGTGATTGGAGGCAAGCAGATTTAGTTGTGCAATGAGCGACGTTGTTTCAAAAGTGATCATTCGCAAGGCCTCGGTAATTTCCGTATGCTTCGAGAAAACTACACTTCTTCCCCTGCGCGATGCGCAAACGTTTCTTCTAGATAGAACTCAGTCATGTTATGGTGGATCAGTGGCGTCTCCATCGCCCTAGTTGACAACGGACAAGCTAGCCTTTAAACGTCTTGTGTGTAACATCAACACAAGTCCCCGGCAGATGGGGGATATTTGTGGCCCCACATTTGCTTGTGTTAGTCAAGTTGAATCTAAGTCAGTGTAACACGTGTTCTGATTGGATAGAAAGAAGGGAGATAATTCATGTTGCGATCTTTTGCCGCTAGTGGATTTTACAAGAACCGGGAAATATGCCCGTATTAGAACAGAGGTTCTTAGGAAGATATGACAAGTAACCTCTGTGGGAAGAGAATGGCAATACCGAACTTTCTACGATTATGTAGATGTAAATTGAGCTCAGAAAGTCATTCACTGGTTTACAGGCTGTTGTCATGGAGTGTTGTATATTGTTGCGTTACCGGTATATACCAGCACGCTTTACAGGCTATCAAACAACTGCTAACTTCATACACTTGATGGAATCTAATGACAAAGATGTATCATATAAACTTGGACTGTATCTATCTAAAGTATTCACCATAAAATCATCTTCAAAAACTTAAACTTAATGCATGCAATATAATACGTTTGTAATTTATCATGTATTATGGGCCTATGGCCCTTTTACAAAATAAATTTGTCTGTCTGATTGTGGCATTAGGCAATGCCCAAACAAACGAGGACTTAGGTATCTCACCTGAACCTGCCCGGACTGTGCACTCCAGTACGTATCCTGTTGATGGCTGCCTCAGGCCTCATAGAGCCGCACCACACCTGGAACATGAAGTCGGTGTGCAGTCACTGAACAAGAGGAACTATAAGCATCACCTGAGCAGTTTTATTTCTTGAAATTTTAACCAATCACTGCAACCTATGTGAAACTAGACCCACTTCTCATGAAAAATTTCACCTTGGCACCATACTGTTTTATGGTCACTTTATCAACATCCTTCATCTTCTAAGCGACTCACTTGTTATGTTACAATGACGTTATAAGTCATTCCATCCTGTTTACTATACCATCTTCAGTGACATTATGAACCCACATCAACCTCAGACCAACTAACATGTCTACCATGCGCCATTACAGTCTTCTGAGTGACTCATCAGTCAACCATTCTTAATAGAGTGATGTTATCAATCCAGCTTGTCCTCTAAGCAACTCACCTGAGCAAAGTTGAGGAAGAAGAGCTGAAAGTGGTCCAGATGGGCCAACCCTGGCAGCCTCTTCTCCTCTTTCGGCTGGGCCTCTGCCCACTTCCTGTATGCCTGAAGTAAAGGATTGAGGGATAGTTAACATGGATTTTGCTATCATGGTCACCACCCACTTCTGCCTCAATTGAAGCAATGTGAGATAGTCACCACAAACCTACTTTTATGGTAACTGCCCACTTCCTGTATGCCTGAAGTGAAGCATTATGGGATCATCATCATAGACAACCTATTGTACTAACGTGACCGCTCATCTATTTTTGTGTTACGTAAAGCTGTGCTTGGTACTCATTTGATAAAGTACTTGAATGCTTAAAACTTAACACATTGCTTTAAGGTTTGGCTAACTTAATGCCAGCCATGTTTTACAGATGTTCTTGGCTATTAAATAATAACAAACAGTTTACGAAGTTCAAGGGCCCACAAAAATGGATCCAGGTGTAGGTGAAGCTTTACCAACTGTGGACCCTGGAGACATTGAGGAACTGTTAGACTTACTGTGTAGGCTTCCTTCAGTCCTCCATTGTCTGCGATGTTCTCCCCTTGAGTCTGAACACCATTTACCTGTGGAGTAAAGCATGGAGCCAGGTAAAAACTGACTAGATCCAGGTTAGATCTGGTATTCACCAACCTTGCTTGTCTTAGAGGCAACTAAAGTGAGAGGCAGATGTAAGATGGGATGTTTGGTTGTGCTGTTGTTGGGGATTGAATTCTAATAGTTTATTATAATGGCCAATATGTTTCATGTCTTTCAGTGGCATTTAGAAGTTGTACATTGATGTCCAAGATATTTTTATGGATTAAACTTCTTCTTAATTTCTCTCACAACGTTTCGAGACCATTCCAGGTCCCTTCATCAGGTGAAGTGGCAGTTAGGACTATGACGTCGTCAATATGCTTCATGTTAAAACCTGATGAACAAAACTACACTAGAATCTTATATGAAAGTATAATCATGCAAGCTTGCATGTTGAGCTGTGAGGAATAATTCAAACAGGCGATACCTACCTTCATGTTGACTTGTGGTACAGTAAAGTTTCCATACTGTTTGATGATACACTGAGCACGTTCTTTGAACTTCTCGATCACATGATCATCCCACCATTGGATCAGGTTGCCATCCTTGTCAAACTGACGACCTGCATATGGTGAACAGTCAGTAAAACATCAGCGGTGCATTGGTGAAATATCAGTAAAACATAATAAAACATCAGAAACACACCAATAATATGAGTAACTCATCAGTAACATCAATCAAACATAGACATATTAAACATCAGTAACAAGACAGGAATGATACTATATAGATGACAACTTCTTTATTATATTATGATGCAACGCTTCAGTAGAGAATCTTATACCATTGTCAAGCAAGAGAGACTTGGTATAGATTCTTATGCTGTTGTCGGGCAAGAAACTCTTGCTTGACAACCGTATTATAATCTATACTTAAAAGTCATCATTCTAAAAAATCTTAACATTTTTAAAATGTTTTTCTTCTAAAATGCCAATCAAACAAAACATCAGTAACAGATAAGCAGTAATATCCGTGAAAACAGTCATCCATGATTAATACAAGATAATGTTTTGACACTGTCATCATATATTAGCAGTAGTTATTACCAAGCATTTGATAAATATTCAAATTTGTTAAAACCTCTTTAACCCACAGATATTGCTGATTCATATGTATTTTCTTTTGAAAGTGCACAATGTTTCATTACTTTAATCAGAGTTTTCTGTTCATGTTCCTAACTAACAGATTGTGACAAGCTTTTAAGTCATACCATGTGTAACATCTTACCTCTGTCGTCAAAGCCATGCGTGATCTCGTGTCCAATCACCATACCAATGCCACCATAGTTAAGAGACCTGCAAGAGAATGTCACACAATAAATAAAACATATTTAAAAATAAGAATGAGTGTGTAAGTAAGTTTTACACCACTTTTAGCAATACAGCAGCAATGTTATTTAGTAGCGACACCAGATATGGGATCCACACATTGTCCCTCCCAATATGGAAAAATACCTATGTCTATCATATTGTTGCATAATGCAATTAACTCATCCCCGATCTTTTCCATTCATGTATTTACCCTGTCAATATGTCTGACCTAAACTGTTTTCTTTTGAAAATTGCCCGGAGAGCGGAAGGTCGCGGGTTCATTCCTCAGCCGTGTCATACCAAAAGACGTTAAAATGTGGTACTTGTTGGTGGTCGGCTCGGACTGGTCGGCTCAGAGTCAGTATAATGTGTCTGAGTGGGGTATTCATGCTTCACTGCGGCATGGTATCTCAGTGGGCTAGCACTATAAAACCAGCTTCAGTCTGGGCTAGTACAAGCAGCCGCATATACACATACACACGCATGCACGTCGTCATATGAGCGAAATATTCTCAAGCACGACGTTAAACCCAATTTCACCTCACCTCACCTCTTTTGAAAATTGGATTTGATAAGAAGTTACAATTAGTTTGACGATATTGAAGTCCAAAACACAGCTGTGATACATGCATCAAATACATCACCATCGAATAATCATTACTAGCTTGTTTCATTTTTAACCACTATCAAAAACATGTATACTTTCTTTTGCCTGGCAGATAGTTTAATGATCACTGTTAATTGAATTGTCACTGTTTTTGTAATAAAATGCAAGTATAGTGATTGAAAATAGGATATTGTAGAAAATATATAAGTGCAGATAGTTATTGGATGAAAAATTGAAATCTTGCTTGAGATCATTTAGTTACAGATCACAGTTTTAATGAAATATCAGCAGTGACATTGTGATGCATACTAATGCATACAACTTTATGAATAATAACTTCTTGTTTAATTTACAGAGTAACGTTTCGGTGTCGATTCAAGCTTCCTGCTTGAAAACTGTTTAAGAATGTACACCGAAACATCGCACTGTGCAATAAACAAGGAGTTGTGACCCATATAGTTGTAAGCTTTATTATTGTCTTGCCAACGTCTAGAATGCCATTCAAACAATGATTGAGATGCATAGCTATCACAATTACAGATATGAAAGACTCACTTCGGGTATCCTTTGCTGTAGAATGGTGGTTGAAGAATGCCAGCAGGGATCACTGTGAGAAGAAAATGACTCACATTTAACTTATCTCCTTCGTCTTAGTGAAAGTTTTTTGTTTGTTTAATGTAACAGAGCAATATTTCAGCAATGTGAAGGCTACCAACAATAAGCAAGTCTAGACCACGCAAATCTGGTTGACATTTTAAGCAACAATCCACATCACCAGATGACAAGTAATCAGTGTCGTCACAGAGCCTGACTACTTGAATATAATAATAATAATAATAAATGGATATTTCTTATCCGCCATAGTCCATCCAGAGCATGCTCAAAGGGCTACATATAAAAAGAGTCACTAGAGTTCAAGAGGAAGATATGACAATTAGCCAAAAATAACCGTGAGAATATTTCGCAGTTATAGGTTGTAGACTTTTTTGAAGAGGAAGGTTTTGAGTCCCGATTTGAATGCATCTAGGGATGAAGCATTTTTTATGGGAGTAGGAAGACTGTTCCATAGGGTTGGTGCTGCAAATATGAATGACCTATGGCCAAAGTGTTTGAGACGAACTTGGGGAACTGAGAGAAGATGTTGATTCTGAGATCGGAGAGAACGGGCAGGCATATATGTTGACAACATCTCAGAGAGGTATGGAGGAGCTTGAACCTTTGTGATACTTATTCTAACACAAACTATCCAAGGGGAGACAAGCATAAGTTTCTGCATCATCAGTTACCATCAGATGACATTACATCTCCCTTCCCACTGTCGACTTTATTTTCAAAATAAGATTCTGTTTTGACTCTTAAGTAGATAAAACCAACTCACTGATTTGATTTTTCGTTGAACTGTAGAATGCATTCACTACAACTGGAGTTGTGGACCATCTGATGAAGGAACAGAGTCACTCTTTAGTATTAGAGACATTAGAACATCAACAAAATGGAGGAACAGAGTCGCTCTTTAGTATTAGAGACATTAGAACATCAACAAAATGGAGGAACAGAGTCGCTCTTTAGTATTAGAGACATTAGAACATCAACAAAATGGAGGAACAAAGTCACTCTTTAGTATTAGAGACATTAGAACATCAACAAAATGGAGGAACAAAGTCACTCTTTAGTATTAGAGACATTAAAACATCAACAATATGGAGGAACAGAGTCACTCTTTAGTATTAGAGACATTAAAACATCAACAATATGGAGGAACAGAGTCACTCTTTAGTATTAGAGACATTAGAACATCAACAAAATGGAGGAACAAAGTCGCTCTTTAGTTCCAGAGACATTAAAACGTCAACAATACGGAGGAATGCAGTCACTTTTAGTACCATAAAAACATCAAGAAAATAGAGGAAGGCTTATCAAACGCTTTCCTGAAGGAAATGCAAGAAAGTAACACGCAAATGTAGCAACCATCTATTTTCAAGTCCAGTGATACATACACAAGACATTTGGTAGTGGTGTCAGTAAGTTCAAAGTAAATGCTTTAAGGTATTGTCAGAGTATCATGACCACTGCTGCTGGCATACTTGTTTCTGAAACCACAGCCTCAGTATCATGTATATCTCATTCATAGCCCTGGATATTTCTTTGAGGGGTTTATCAGTCATTTTTAACTCCAAGGTTTAACTGATCATTGTAAGATTGTAGTTTAATAAAATGTAGTAAGTCAATGAAAATATTTGGCTGAATTGAAAAGAGTGTGTATGACCACTTGTTTTACAGTCATCAGATCATTTGTTTCCTTAGACAACTAGTTATGGTATCATACCAGAAATGAGACTGCAGACTCCGTACATGGAATTTAGGGGTCTATGTAAAGGTTACCTGAGGCTCGGTAATCAGGATGCAAAATGAAATTTGGTACTCAGATTCAAGATTTAAAACATATAATGGTAAACATAAATATAATATAATATAATATAATATAATATATTTAAAACATTATAAATTTAACATTAAATCACACCATTTTCTCAATAATTTCCAAATTTATTTTGAGTACAGCAAACTATGATTTTAACAAACACACTTATTATGCACTGATCAAAATAATGAACTGTTTTTTGGGTCACTGCCATCAGCTATTTGTTTCAGTCGAAATGTGTAAAACAAACTAAACGTTTTGGGCCCTTTGAGTTTGTTATAATCATATTATTATTAGAGATTTAGGGATGAACTCTCAATGAGTGCAAAACTGGATGGTCTTTATGATTCTGGGGAGTAGGGAGTTGGCACCGTCAGAAATGCATTTATGTCACACAACAGCACCCAGATGTGACATAAATATGTTCTTACTGAGACTTGTCAACCGGTTCTCTGAGTTTTTTAATGTTGGTGAGTGCTCTGCTCTTGATGTTGGCCATCACATTCTCAAAGTAGCGGTCTTTGTAAAACTCCACCTGAAACAGACATAAGATGAAGAAAGGCAAATTAGTTTCAAAGGTCATTTTACAAGCATTAAGGGTTATTTTTCAAGGATAATATGCTACTGTTATTTGTTATAATAAATCCTTGGAATATGGCTAAGTGAGGATACAAGTGGTTAATGTATTTGCTCCACATGCTTAAGGCCTGGGTTGAATTCCTCACAATGTGTGAAATTCATTTCTGGTGTCCACTGCTGTGATAAAGCTGGAATATTTCTACAAGTGACGTAAAACCCTCATTCACATTTTGTATGAAGACAGAATGGACCCACAGTTCCCCATGCTTGTTTCCAGAGCATACTGTGTTTGAACAGGTCTTTGTTTAGTCATTGTACCCTGTGCTATCACTGGTAGGCCATTATGTCCATTCTCAAGTTTTAGGTGAATATAGAATGCAAAATTTGTGTCTGCTAGAACCCTGATTATTGACACTTACATCAGCGTATTCCTTGTCCAATGCTGGGTCCTTCAGGATGAACTCTGGGTAGCCAATCTTCTCAGCAATAGCATCCGCCTGTAATAGCAAGTTGTAACCCTAAACATACACTCCTCACCATGTTTAAGGATCCTCTATCAATCTCTCTCTAATCTCTCACTACTCTGCCCCATCATGTAGAAGGTTCTTGGAATACCCATTTCATTATAGAAACAGTGCAGCATAAAATGGAATAGTTCCTCAACAAGAAAATACATCCCCTATACCTATTCCATTTCAAGCAGTATACATTTCTTGAGCCCACTGTGGAAATCCCCTCTAACAAAGCTCATGTCCATGAGAGGATCCAAGGGCAGATTAGGCCTCAAGTATATTTTGCTTGTCTCCCTGTGGAAATGGTCAGAATCTGTCCCCTCTACCCTGCCCATCCCTCCACAGAGATTCATGGTCACAATCAGTTCCCACGACCCTGTGGTCACAATCAGTCCCCAAGACCCTGTGCCCATCCCAGCATAGAGATTTGTGTTCAGAGTAAGTACCATGTACACCTTGCTTGTCTCCCTTTGTCCCACTTTCTCACCTTTTCGCGAGCAACAACTCTAGTTGTTTCATCCATCCAGTCAGCTTCCTCCAGCACGTGGTAGAAGGAATAACGGATGTTATGGATCATCTCCAGGGCCTTGATAAGAAAATGAAACAATACATTGCAGGTGCTGGATAAACTAGAAATGAATAAATTGCAGGTACTGACTGACTGACTGAGTTTAGTTTTACGCCGCTTTTAGCAATATTCCAGCAATATCACGGCGGTGCAGGTACTGGATTAACTAGGAATTAATTAATTACAGGTGTTTGATAAACTAGGAATGTAGTATATATAGACTGCAGATACTGCATCAGGGCTCCAGATAATTTTTCATGATCAGGAGTACGTACTCCTTATTTATTCAATATAGGAGTACTGGAAAACCTTAAGAGTACATTTAGAGTACTGAATGGAAATTAATGGCGTATCAGTAATCTTGTGTTTCATTTCATATATGCACCACAACATTGCTACTCTTGTGTAAACAGGTCAATAGACAATAAAACAATACTTTTCAGATAAATACGTCAGTAAATGATTCTAAGACCGTACACCATTGCTGTGGTGCGTATCTGCTACGCTTTCTAAACTATTTCCTACCGTATCTTGCATATTTTTTATCCGACATACGCCGATACGACCCTTATCTGGAGCTCTGCTGCATAAACTAGAAATGAATGAATTGCAAATACTGAATATATGTGAATGAATTGCGAGTGCTTCCATAGCATTTGATTAGCTTAGCAAACATTATTTCTGCCTTCACGTTTCCATGTGTACCAAAACAATTAAAGGCCACTAACAAACTACTGTTTAGTTTTTGTGTACATGATTAGATAAGTTGCATCCACTCGGCACTCGAGAAACCTGTGTTTGCCGGTTTGCCCAAATGTTGTCTCAAGGTCTTCTAGAATCATATCTGGGATCATGGTTTTACCAAAATGGCTGACACCTTCGTTACTTCAGGCTTCCAACACCTGTCGTACTGAATACTGTTTCAACTTACTATACTTTTAGCATCTTCATCAAAATGTTTCTCTACAAACAACCTGCCGACAGCATTGCCCATGTTGTCATTGACGTAGGTGGCACAGTCACGCCATCTTGCTCTTTCTGTCTCTGAGCCCAGAATTTTCTGAAACAAGATACCATTTGCTTCAATAATATTTGTTTGTTTATTGTTTAATGCCACACTCAGCAATATTCCACCCATATGAAGGCGGTGTGTAAATAATAGAGTGTCATTGGCAGATCGAGTTGGGGGAGAGAGATTTCAGGGTGCTTCAACCCACCCCAACCCCAACCCCCAAACCACACACACACACACACACCCAATCCCACTTTAAAATTACTAAGGGAGGAAGGAGAAAGGTTCAGGGGGTTCGAAACCAAACACACACACACACACACACACACCCCAACATTTTTCTAATTAATGTTGTTGTTGTTTATAACTAATGCTGTCATGCAATGAAATGCACGCATGCAAGAAAGACACTGGAATTGTAATTAAACAATAAAAGTGGTTAACATTTTACAATGTGCATAGCTTTACGCTGTTGAGCGCATGTTTGTTCGTGAATATTTGTCAAATTTGATGGTTAGTTTACTTCATTTAAGTGTATTATACAAAAACAACAAAATTCCAATTAATCGAAAATATGTTTTTTACAATCTATAATCATTATTAATCCTTCTTTTGATCGATTTTCAATTATTTTCGATCATCGGAACATCACTAGTCTAGCCAATCCCAAACATGGACTACTGAAGACCAGTTCTAACCCGGATCTTCACAGGTACAACTAACAAGTAGACTGACTGACTGTATGGTTTTACGCCGTTTTTAGCAATATTCCAGCAATATCACGGCAGGGGACACCAGAAATGGGCTTCACAAATTATACCCATGTGGGGAATCGAACCCGGGGCCTTCGGCGTGACAAGCGAAAGCTTTAACCACTAGGCAACCCCACCGCCCACTAACAAGTAGAACAGAAACTGAGGATATAGTAGGATATAGCAGTGTCTGCTTCATGATATTGCTCGAATAGTGCTGTTGTACAACCCTTCTAACACATTCACTGAGAAGGTTCTAAAGCGGTGCCTGGACTTCTGCATTTGTCAAGCCTTTATTGGAATCAGTCTCGTATTTCGTATCAGTGAGTGATACCCGGAGACTTACCTTGTAGTAATCTTTGCGGACGTTCCTGTACTTGTCCGGCAGGTTGGTCACCCCGGTTCATCATGATACGCCACACCAGATAGTTGAATATCACTCTAAAACACAGCCATTACAACTCATTGTTCGTAGAATCATCCTGGTTGTGATTATGTAGGAATATACAGAGATGTGATTGATAATTTGAGTCTGTGGTTAAAGCTAAGTATTGGCTAAATGCACTCGTTTTTCTTTATTCCTTGCAAGCAAATGTTTTCATTTCATTATTCTTTAAGAATAATGGAACGAGTGTGTAAAAACCTGAATGGAACTGTCTTGGTAAAAATGTAGCAATGAATTAAAGGGAAAATGTTACATGTCAGTATTTCCATGGTTGCAATGTTTTAGCCAATCACAGTTAATCGTAGCAAAGAAATGTTCAGACCAATCATTGCACTAGAGGAAATATATTGTTTCAAAGGTACTGTTTCAGTCTTGTTATGGCTATAATGAGTTCCTGTTCATCATTGAAAAAGAAGTTGCTCAACACTGTTTATGAGTGTCATTGAACCAGATCAGCTCTTGTAGAAGGCTAAAAACTGTAATAACCCGTCACAGCACTCAGGAAAATATCTTCTCGTATCTTTACCGTTGTAGTCGTTTCTTATTGGAACATTGTTTCTAACACAGTAGATTATCTGCGGCTCACCTCTTGTCCCATCGGTGCAGAATCTTTACCATGTTCTCCAGGTAGTCAGGGGCGTACACTACAACCTCTTCTACGGTGTCGATGGCAATGTTGACGTGACCAAATATCACGGATAAGTATCTCAACCAGTCAAACTGAAATCCGGTAAACATTTATTACGTATGATTAAAGCAATTTAATTATAGGCTTTGAATCAGCTGCAATTTGGTAATATAGAATTGCATTTGCCAATCAAATTTGTGGGTTAAATCTGGGCACCAAAAATTTGGCCTCTAAATGAGGTTATTTCACAAGCAGCTTGTATCAAGATACCGGTAGATGCCGTGTCATCGAAGACAGGTTCCTATGTACAGAAATGTGTTTGTAGCACAAATCCATTCAAGCCACTTGCTATTTCATATATTATGCTCAGATAAAAAACTATGAGTCTTTTCTCAGGGTTTTCACATCATTGGAATTTACCTGAGCACATCCTTAGATTTGTCAGCATATGCACACCCTTTCAGGTTTGAGTGAAAAATATGTTTCATCACTTCAGGCTTTGCTCCCATTTCATGCTGTAATATAGTTGGAAATACTGTTAACAGCAAAATTAAGCCCTCCTCACTCACTCACTCTCTCAGAGGCCTACCCCAGGGACTCTCTGCTGTAGTTCAGCGATTGTCATCCTGTTGTACAACTGTTCGTTGTCTCGGCGCTGGTCCTGGGGGATTGTAATCTGAAAAAAATTGTCATTTCAAAAAGCATATGATACATTTGTCATTATAGATACACATGCACACACACACACACACACACACACATACTATATAGATGCAAGAATCTTGAACATTATGTTAAACCCATTTACCTCACCTCACCTCACCTCACCTCACCTCACCTCACCTCACCCTGCTATTGTATTATTGCTGTTCACAGTACAATCAACCCAAACTCATTCACTCACTAATAGAGTGATTCTTTCAAAAGATGCAAACACGAAATTATTTTCTGAAGTATCAGTTATGGAACTATGAGGGCTTTCACAAAAAAATCAGGGAAATGCTTGATCACTTAATTTGAATCTTGGAAAATAAATCTTGTTGCAATCAGTCTATCAAATATAAACAAATGAAATATATCCTCACTCCCTAATTTATCAGCAATCTGCAATCTAACTGTAAAAGTATACACCCAAAAATGACCAGATTCTTACATTAGCTAGTTCTGTTTCGAAGTCTATGATTTTGGAGATATCACTCTCAGCAACTGTCTCGTTAGCACCAAACATGATGGCCACATCTCGAGCATACTTCTCATATGCCAGAACAGACGGGTCGTCCCGACCTTTCAAGTAGTAGTCCCGAGACGGCATGCCAAGATCTGGTTGGTCCAGCTGAAACAGAATGGTGTATAACATGTATATGTCATATTACATATAGCATATAACACAGAGTGTTATTAGTGGCAGTTGAAATCATGATTTTACCATGACTTATGAATCTGAAATATACGGTTCCAATCCTGCTAGGGAAAACATTTGCACATTTAAGTTGATCTTTGACAATATTTTTCAATTGATTTCAAACACTAACATATCATCTGAATTTGAATGTTGATGTTAATATAGAGTTAGGAAAAAGTAAAACCGGGAAATAGGTCTTACTTACGAAAAGTAAAACCTGGGAGCAAACAAAAACCTCAAATGCGGTAATTCCGGGAAAATAAGCTATGTCTAATATATAGTGAGAAGCAGTCTTCAGGTTTATATTCCATTTGAATTACCTACAAGATTCAGTCTGCCAGGAAGACAGTCCAGTTATTGATCTGAGCTACAAGCTAATCTGATATGGGGTCCGTGAACCATAATACTGCATAAGACATAAACCCACCCACTCACTCATCCCTCTACCCACTCAACTAAACAAAAATGTCAAACCGAAACTTAACCACTCAGCCACCCACAGTGTCAAATTCGACACTCACTCACTCGATGATATCTTACCTGTAGGGGCGGTTGGGTAGCCTAGTGGTTAAAGCGTTCGCTCGTCACGCCGAAAACCCGGGTTCGATTCCCCACATGGGCACAATGTGTTAAGTCCATTTCTGGTGTTCCCTGCCGTGATATTGCTGGAATATTGCTAAAAGCGGCATAAAACTAAACTCACTCACTCACTCACTTACCTGTATGATATTGACTTGGGAGTTCTTGTCATCAGCACTGATCCACTGGTCTATGAGCACCTTGTTGTTGTACAGACGGAGCTTCAGGATCAGGTCCAGCATGTCATGGTCCTCCTCCTTCCACTCCGAGTCCAGCACCACCGGCCACCCTCCCAGCTCATTCAGCAGACTCTTCACCGGGCCCAAACCTTGAATATCTATCTGAGCTGAAACACAAGTAAAGGGGGAGACTACTCTCTTGGCTTCACCCATGAAAAATCATGACTTATCAATTTGAGCTGAAACACAAGGAAAGGGAGACTACTCTCTTGGCTTCACTATGCGAAATCCTGACTATATATCTGAGCTGAAACACAAATAAAGGGAGACTAATAATAAAAAATAATAATAATGAGAAGTCTTATCATGCGCTAATCTCCACGCAGCAAAGCAGGCTCAAAGCGCTAACACCCTGATTATTATTACCCCGGATAACCCAAGCTGCCTGTTAGGCGCTAGAAGGTTATAGTCACTTGACTTTATCCAACCGGGTACCCATTTTCTGCTGGGTGAACAGAGGCAATTTTTGAACAAACTCACTTGCCTAAGGTGAGACCACATGTATTACATGTGCTTTGTTGTGGGGCAGGACAGAAGTCCTAGAAACTGTCAGAAGTTAAGCTGCCAAACATGGTCACCCATCCAAGGATTGTCCGAGCTCGACGTTGCTTAACTTCAACTGATTCGTGACTTGCGCTCTGTGCACAGGATCACACGCCACCACTACTACTCTTTTGGCTTCAAGGGGCCCAAACCCTGAATATCTATCTGAGCTGAAATACAAGTAAAGGGAGACTACTCTCTCTGCTTAACCGGGTCCAAACCCTGAATATCTATCCGAGCTGCAATACAGGGCAAGGGGGACTACTCTGTCTCTGCTTCAAGGGGCCCGAACCCTGAATATCTATCTGAGCTGCAAACAGGGCAAGTTGGACTCAGTAACTCTCTGCTTCACTGGGCCAAAACCCTGAATATCTATTTGAACAGATACACACGTGAAGGGGTACTACTCTCTGCATCACCAGGCCCATAATGGTTGTCACCCCCTTCAATTTTTTTAATTGGAGAGAGGGTGTGTGGGGTTGGGGTGGGGAGGGGGGTGACAACCATTATTGGCATGAGTATATATTAGAGCTGAAACACATTGATATTTTAAGTGTTCATTCCTTTCTGTTGGGATACGATGACGCATCATCAAGTTTTAGTGACCTCTAAATGACATTAATGTGGTGCTAGAGGCAGATCACAGTATTCCCTGTATCAGGGGAAGACCCCAGTTTCAGGGAATGTAAGAGGCCAGCCTTGCATTGTGGCAGCGGATTTATTTCATGTCACTGAGATCTGTGTCATTATACATAATGGAGGCACCTACTTTCATTCACACAGGAGTCGTAGAGATATTTAGCTTTCCTTGTAGCTGCACTGTCCTTGTCTGTCACCGGTTCTTCCAGCAAACCTACAACATGGTCGCCATAGTAACTGAATGTGATCACCAACACAACTGAACATGATCACAATCGTAATTATCACCATTATTATTATTATTATTATTATTATTATAAGATACTTATATAGCGCACATATCCAGGCAACTAGTGCATGCTCAAGGCGCTGGTATTTTTCCCTCGATCATTGGATGTCAATCTCAACGGCACATCGTATTATCAATCTCAACTCCCTGGGGAGTATACAACTCTTGCAGCCACTAGGCGCACCGTAATAGAAAATCATAGCCATAGTTTCAGAACGTTGAGCAATAGTGATCGCCATGGTAACACAAGATGATCACTGTAGAAACAGACAATAACAATTCCTACTTTTATGTCAGTACATGTACATCAATCCATCAGTGACATGTGCCA